>NC_133618.1:313055040-313276524 GCF_048593235.1 Sminthopsis crassicaudata
CAGATGCCTGAGATCATAGCCCCAACCCTTCCTAAGAAGATGGTGGCCAGACCAATTTTGCCAGCATTCATTCATTTCTTCACACACACACACACACACACACACACACACATTCAGATCTGGGAGCAGCCAGGGGCAGGATATAGGTCAAAGAATTGTGAGGCTAAAGACACAGAAATAAATAATCTCCTCCATTAGAAAGCCAGCTTCTCAGAGAAGCTACCAGTTTCCTAAGCTGAGCAAGACATAGATTTCTCTATTTTTATGTTGTTCTAGCAGTAAATGTCTGATGCAGGAAGAATAGTGACTACATCCCTGCTTTTTAAGAAAAGATGTTTTTCATGTACCAACACTTAGGTTTCCATTCCCAGAATTCACTGGCCCTACCTTAATTATGGAGAAACTCAGGTATGCTTGGAGAAGATGCTAACTTGCCCATTAACCACCCCAGCACAACATCCTTTGGATAAATGTCTTATTGGTTATTTGAAGATCACTGGGAGATTCAGAAATGTTGACAGAACACAGAAAGCACTGACATTCAAACCTATAGAAGAAAGGGGGAAGTGTTAGGTCACATGCTTTCTTTGCAGCAATTGATGACATAGGAGGCAAGAAATCTCATTGTCATTTCCATGTCTCCTGAAATCCTTGAAGAGCCCTAGCCTGGGAATTCAAGGACCTAGACTGGAGTTTAGATTCTGACATATTGCAGATTGAGGTGGAGGGGAAGGGAATCTCAAAGCCTCTGTGAACTTCCATTTTCTTGTATGTAAAAATGGGGAATAATAATATTCCAGATCCAAAAGACCTTCTTCTCACTCACAGCTCCCACACCAGTTCCTTATTACTTCTCATCTGGATTTTTCACAATAACCTTCTCACTGATCATCCTGCAGGCATTTCTCCCCTCTTCATTCCTCCTTCATACATTTGCCATAAACAAGTTTTCTTAAATCACAAGTCTGGCCACATTACCCGCCTGCTGAAGAAACTCTTATGCTTTCTTATTACCTCCAAGATAGATAAAATACAAATTCCTCCCAAGCACTCTACATTCTATCTGTACTGACCTTTTTAAAGGTTCCATTGTACAGTTGTTCTGTGTCCTATTTGCATAAGTTTTCACTGATACTGACCTTTAATGGGGTTTCAGCACCTCATTCCTGGGCTGTTACAACGGATGATGGTTTCTCTTCCTTCCTCAGTTCTTTTCCCACCACAGTCCATCCTCCACTTGGCTATTAAAGTGATTTTCCTAAAGCACAAGTTTGACCATTTCACACTCTAGTAATGCCTACCAGTTTATCACCTTTAGCATCAAATAGAAAATCCTCCATAGGCTTTTAATTGTAAACTGGTCCTTTAATATCATTCAAGTGTTGTTATACCTTACTTACCTTCAAACTTGGTGATCCACTCCTCTTTGCTTTTGTTTTTGTTTTTTGCATGAAACTTGCCTCCCAACTACCATTTCCACTAGCTGTCTTCTTTTCTGAAACATTCTCCCTCTCTCTTCCTCCAAGCTTCCCTGGTTTCCTTCAGGTATCAACTAATGTCCTATCTTCTGCAAAAAAGACATTCCTAGTTCTATCTTTCTTCATAACTCAGCTCTTAGCACAGTGCTAGGAATGTATTAAGTAAATGCTATTAGCCTTATTTCTACTCTGTTATCAATTAAAAGGTCTCTGCTCAATATTACCTTGAAAACTAATTCTGAGGTAAAATAGGATCCAGGAGTAACTCATTTTGAATTAGTTTTTTTCCCTTTGAATTGTGAATTCACAGAAGCAATTTCGACATACAAAACATTAAGAAGATTATATCAGAAACTGTGAACTTCTGTTGTATAGTTTTTAAGTATATTTGTATAAATTTGACAAGGTTAAATGACTCTATATTCCCCTTTCAGTCCCAGAGCTCTGCTTCCTCCTCCCCCCTCCACTCCAAGTCTCTGCACTTTCTCTTAATAAAGTGTATTAATGTTTTACCCACTGCTTGCTATCAGCATGATCTTTTCAAGTGAGTAAACCCAGAATGGGTGTGACTTCAGTCAAAAAGAGACCTGTTGAAGATCTTAGCTTCAAAAGGCCAAGGTCTCCCACTGCATCCAGGGCTATCCCTAGTCATCCTGATCTATATCTGGCCACTGAACCCAGATGGCTCTGATGGGACAGTGAGACAAGTAACCTTGCACAGTCCTCCCTCACTCAAATCCAACTTACTTGCATGCCATGGCATCTCCTTCCTGATGTCATGGTCCTCTTGAAGAACAACAATCTTCCGGTGAGTATCAAAGAATCAGACTTGTTTGTCTAGACCCAACCCCATTCCTAATCCCCTAATTTAAGCAGTAAACTGAATTTAGCCAGGTTGGGATTATTAGTTCCTATAGTCACGCCCACAGTGGGCAAGTGAGAGAAAAACAAATGTAGATGAACTTTGGGCCCCATCTTGGGTAGTTGGTTCCTAACAGAACAATAGTCAAGAAAGCAAATAAGCACGTTTGTCTTTTGAATGCTGATGAAAGGAGCAACCTAATGTGGTTAAGGGAATCTTCAGAAAGTATTTAATTTGCTGCCCAGGTTAGATACCCACTTAGAATTCTACAGCATCTTTGACTAATAGCAACCTATTATTTGATGAAGGCTTCCAAAGACAGGGAATGCTTTAAGGCAACTTATTGCAATTTCAAACAGCTCTAATTCTTAGGAAATGTGTTCTTAAATTGACCTAAAAAATCTTCTCTGAAAGGAAAGAAAGCAAAGAAGGGAAGGAAAAAACAAGCAAAACAAGCCCTTACTAAGCATTCAGTGTGTGCTAGGTGCACTGTGATTAGCACAGTATAAATATTGGTTCATTTTTTTTTTTTGTCATATTCAGTAGGTAAGTTTGTTTATTTTAGAAAGCAAAAAAGTTGGGAATTTAGGGCTAGTATCCAAACTTACTTTCAATTCAGAAGAACTTGATAATCATCTCCCCAGTGATTTCCCTGAATCTTTAGAGACTAATTGTCCAGGATTTGTAAGTGTCACTTTTATGCCCTCTACTAAATCTAGTCAGTATGATCCCATTTCTATGGGTGACCTTTGAGTTGCAGAAAAGGCCTTTTAAAACACAAAAAGATCCTCTTTCTCTCTCTCCCCCCCCCCCAGCTTCATTTAGGGTAAAGAGAAGAAAATGATTCTCTCCAAACCTATAACTATGTGCTCCGTGTTTAATTAATGCAGGGATGGTACTCTAAGCTTGATTTTGATATGTAGGTTCAGTTAGGTCTACAATTAAAGATCCTTCCATTTAGGGGGACAAAGTTAACACTTGCACTTAACATATTCTTCTGAGAGAGGCCAATTCAGGAAATTATTTCACTTAACTCTGAGCAATTATTACAAAGACTTTGTTTTTCCTATGCTTCCCCTCCCATTGGTAGTGAGGAAATAGGAGGGACCAAAAAAGTCTTGACACTGAGGTGGGAGTAGGGGAGTAGGAAGATATTATTAGTTTAAAAAACATTCTCTTAGATTTATAGCAGTTGTCCCTGTGTTCTGCTCTTTGGGTTTTCTTAAAAAACACAAAACAGAACAAATCTTCCTTAATTATAAAGAACAAAAAAATATAAAAATTGTTTTCTCACACCAAAGAGAAGGTGAAAAATGCTAATGAGTTTCCCCAGGAAGGGAGAAGAGATAAAGAAATTAAGACTCAGAGAAATGAATGATTAATTCCTAAGTGACAGTCACAACTCAAATCCAAGTCTCAGCTCTTTACATGATACATTAAAGATACACTTAGGACTTCTTAACCTTGACCTTTATCCCAGGAATTCCCTTTCTGATTATCAGATGGGAACCAGTAACAGGATTACTTCTCTATTGGAAAAAAAATTGAAGCTGACAAATCTGATTTCTAATTACAAAACTCAGATTGGTGTTAATCTATAGACATACCTCATTTTATTGTGCTTCATTTCATTATGCTTTGCAGATATTAATTTTCTTTTTTATTAGGTTTTTTTTTTTTTTTTTTTTTTTTACAAATTGAAGGTTTGTGACAACCCTGCATAGAGCAAAGTTTATGGGTGCTGTTTTCCCAACAGTATATGCTTACATCATATCTCTGTGTCAAATTTTGGTAATTCAATGTTTCAAAATTTTTATTATTATTATTATTATGTCTATTATGATGATTTTAAGTCAATGATCTTTGATGTTACTATTGTAATTGCTTTTGGGATGCCGCAAACCCTGCTCATATAAGATAATGACCTTAATAGATAAATGTTATATGTATTCTGACTGCTCCACCAACCTACCATTCCTGTCTTTTTACCTCTCCTCAATCCTTCCTATTTCCCAAGACACAACAATATCGAAATTAAGCCAATTAATAGCCCTTCAGTGACTTCTAAGTGTTCAAGTTAAAGAGTCAATCAATTATAGTAAACTTCATTATTGTCTCCTTTTAAGAAACTGCCACAGTCTAACTTCAGCAGTCACTTCCTAATCAGTCAGCAGTCATCAACACTGAGGAAGACCCTTCTCTAGGAAAAAGATAATGACTCACTGAAGCTTTATTTTTCTGGCAAGAAAGTATTTTTTTTACTAATGTGGAAATATGTTAAAATGGTTGTACATGTATAACATATCAAATTGCTTGCTCTTTTGGGAAGGGAGAAGGTAAGAGAGGGAGGTGTAAAGGGCTAGAACTGAGCAAATGCACTTGGATAATGGAGCACTAATTGCCAATTGGACGGTTCCCTATTAACTTGTTTGAAGGTTGACCCTTCCCCAGCTGTTCTGTGCTGACTTGATTGGTGGGACAAAAAGGGGGAAGTAACGTGTGTGGGAGAAGTAGGAAGAGGGTTTGAGGGAGGAAGGAGTGTGTGGAGATTGCTAGATCTAATCCCCTGACCTTGACCATAAAAGATCAAGAATAAAGATGTTTAGTGATCCTGACTCTGGCTGATTTCTGGAAAGAAAGAGTTCCAGCATTTCAGCACTGCCCATTAATCCATTCAAAACTCCTGTGTCTTCATTTCAAAAGACTGGAGTAGGCTTTATGGCCCAAGGCAAAAAGGAATTGTATTGACTATAATCAGAAAATTTTTTAAATACAGTTCAGTTAATTTCTAAGAAACCTTACAAGGATAAGACCTTGCAGTTAGAGAGAGTGGAGTTTTATACTTGTAAAACTGCTAGGATCGTCTTTGGAGAGTTGGAACTCCTCTTTTCTTACCTCGTGGATTTTCCACTTCCACAGGTGGGCTTGATTTCCCAACCCCCTACGAGTAATTATAAAACAGTGTTTATGTTTAGAATGGTTTGGAAAATTCCTTTTTTAATCACTAGAATAGATAGACAGTGTGTGATCTTTGACCCAGGAGGAAAAGTAATATCAGATTTATTGATTCACCTCCTGGAGTACAATTTGGTATCAGAAACTCAAACTTTGATTTTAGGCAAAAGAATTCAGGGATATCAGGGACTGAAGCTTTTATAGCCGAGTGTCCTTTTTTCATTAACTGTATGAGTAGCAGACCACTGAAAAGGTATCAGCTCTTTTAAGAACTTCGAGAGTGAGTGAGAAAGAGCTTAGATAAATATACCCTACATGTCCATTTTCAGAGTGGACTTTCAAATCATATCTTTTATAATCAGGTTGCTAGAGTCTTATATTTGCAAATTGTAATAACTAAAGAAGCTAGGAGGATGGCAAAAAGCTACATAGCTTATCTTTCTTTTCACTCTCCCATGCTCCCTACAGGACAAAACCATTATGGTTTGAAATTTAATGTTTTAAGACCAATGGACATTATGGCTTACAAAAATATTTTGCTTTTAGATGTTTTTGCATTAAATTTGACTTTGCCCATTCCATTGGCAAACAAGTCATTACTGGACAGATTATATCCCCAAGATCTTCTCTTCTAAATAAGAGAAGGGAATTTTGGGATATGCACAAGATGTGGCAATACATATATGTGATTGCTTACAATTTTTAAATTTTGATTTTACATTTTTAAACTCTTTCGGCTTTACATTTTTAAAGTATTTTGATTTTATATTCCTAAATTATTTTGGTTTTACATTTTTTAATTCTTTGCATTTTACCTTAACAATGCACTTCTGGCATACACAGAAAGTACAGCTAAGTGACAGACTGACTTTTGCTGATTTTTGTTCATTTTGACAAGAACTTTCCTTCCACAGTGATGTGGAAAGGCCTAGATGACATTTAGAAAGGCCCAAGTTGGACCAGGGTTTGAGGCCCCGGGTACATTCCTTTCATTCTAGATGCAGAGGAGTTGATCCCCACCAGAGACATTTGTGAACTGGGGGACCAGACAACCGCCCAGAGGGACCAGCCAGATGTCAGCAGCCTTCCAGACGGTGATGGCAGCAATGTCCCTCCTGACCATGACACCAGAGACAGCAGACACAGCTCCAGTGTAGCAGCTGAAACGGACTGTCTTGGGTGATATGCAATATAAAGACTGTAAATGGACAATGGGCCTGCTTGCTCTTCCCGTGGCTACTTGCCATATGGTGGCCTGGGGAAAGGCTTTGTCCTATGCTTTCTATTGAAGGACTATGCTTTTAAATTAGTGGGTGAAAAACCAACACACCCACCTGCCATTGTTATTGAGACAATGTTACTGGACATGACTTTGCTTATGTGCACCTGTGAAACTAGAATTGCTCTAGGATTGTGAAAAGTGAAATAGAGAATTGCGAGAAACTAGAATTGATCTAGATTTGAGATAAGTACAATAGAATTGTGATAAATGTAACTAGAATTGTGACACCCTAGATCACTGATATTTAATTGTTAACTGGAATTGTGATGTTTTACCTTGTTGACTTCCCACCTCAGTGTTGACATCCTATCTCATTGGCATCCAACCTTCTTGAGTATGACTTTAATGATTGGGTTGAACACTTGGGCCACTGTTGAGCCTGGTTCTCATTGTCATACTTCTGTTTACTGATCTGCTGCTTTGTACCTCCTTGGGCATAACACTCTGTCATCTCATGGATCAAGTGAACTATAGCTGGTGCTAAAAGTTTAGCTTGATGAAATGAGCGGTTCCCGCAAAACAAGAGAAGGGAATTGTAAGGGTCCTTTAAATGGGCTGCCATGGTGCAACAGGAGATTGAGTTGCCCAGAAGTAATATCTGTGGATATAGGACTGCCCTGTGGGTGGGATCCTGGCCATATTGAGATAGCTTCATAATGGGTGACGGCTCTCTCGCTGGTTGGCTGTGTGTGTGACCTCACAGGCCCTTTATAAGCCTACTGCAGACAGCAGTCGCTCTCTTTAACCTGACTCCCTAGCCTGAGGTAGCCAAGCCAAGCCAAGCTGATGGATAGCCAAGAGGTAAGGAGTTTGGTAGGGAACATGTGGGTCTTCTGACCAGGTGTTCACTAGGGAGTTAACAAGTCAGGGCATTAAGTCAGGGCATTATGTGAGTAGGTATAATAAAGGCTTTTAAGTTTACATGTTCTTGAGCCTGTTATTGGTTATTAAACTACTATTCAAGAAATCGTGGGCCAGAGACCTTTGAAGGCCTCAGAGGAGGCGAGCTGGGTAGAGTTGACACTGCAAAGGTCAGTGGTCAAAGGTACTCTGTTGGGCCTAGGACAGACTGGTAATAGTAACTACTAGGAGGGCACGTTACAGGGAGGGATGAAAAAATTTGGAGATCAAACTCTTACAAAAAGGAATGGTTTTAGATGACACAGTAAATAGAGACTGGCCTTGAAGTCAGGAGGACTTGAGTTCAAATATGACCTTAGACACTGAATACTTACTAGCTGTGTGACCTTGGGCAACTCATTTAACTCCAATTGCCTTGCAAAAAATAATTAACTTAAAACAATTAAAAATGAATGTTTAAAACACTCTTTACATGTTATAATTATAATGCTATATATTTGCAATTGGAAAAATAAAATACCATTGAATTTTAAAAAGTAAAGTATTAATCAAGAAAATGACAATAATGAGACAACATACCAAATTGATGGGATGTAGCCAAAGCAGTTCTTAAGGGAAATTTTATATCTCTGGATGTTTACTTGAATAAAATAAACAAAGAAGAGACCAATGAATTGGGCATGCAATTAAAAAAGCTAGGGAAAAAAAAATGGAAAGCTCCCAATTAAATACCAAATTCGAAAATCTGAAAATAAAAGGGAAGATTAATACATCTAAAAGCAAAAAACTATTGAACTAACAAACAAAACAAAAAAAGGAGTTGGTTTTATGAAAAAAAAAAAAAAAAAAAAAAAACATCAAACGAGGCCCTCTGCAACAATGAGATGAGCCAAATCAGTTCCAATAGAGCATCAATGAACTGAACCAGCTACACCCAGCAAAAGAACTCTGGGAAATGAATATGAATCACTACGTAGAATTCCCAATCCCTCTATTTTTGTCCGCCTGCATTTTTTATTTCCTTCACAGGCTAATTGTACACTGTTTCAAAGTCTGACGCTTTTTGTACAGCAAAATAACTGTTTGGACATGTATACATATATTGTATTTAACTTATACTTTAACATATTTAACATGTATTGGTCTATCTGCCATCTGGGGGAGGGGGTGGGGAGAAGGAGAGGAAAAGTTGAAACAAAAGGTTTTGTCAATGCTGGAAAAGTACCTATGCATAAAATTTTTGTAAAAATATAAAAACATTATTTAAAAAAATAAGAGAAAAAAAAAGAAAAAGAAAAAACCATCAAAATAGAAAACAGTATTTTTAAATTACAGTATGTACATTTTTAGAGATAATATTATTGCACCCTTAATAATCTAGGGTATAATGTACAAGTACATTCAGCTAACTTCGGTAGTTGACATCATAACTTGGCCTTCTGCTTAGATACAGTAACTATGGGATCATGATAATTTTTCATAAGAAATTTGACAAAGGCTTCTGCACTAAAGGTCTATTTAAGAATAGCAAAATGGACTTGCAATCCTATACTGTGATTTCTAGAGCCCTCATGTTGGGGAGCCAAAATATACCATCCAGACTAGCTCTCTGGAGGATCTCAAGATCAGTTCAAGTCCCTGGTCTTAGTGGAGGAGTGATGAGGCAGGGACCCATGTGAATGGTCAAATATGGAGTCCATTTATTTCAAGTTCTCTCAGCCCCCAAATACCTTAGGACAATTAAGTCATTACAGCACACTGAGCATGTGCTAACTATAAGTACCCTGCTATTAATATATAAATGCCTCTTTTATTATAAGTATGTTTCAAGTAGAATACAGCTTGTCATTCCCCCACACACACTTCTCAGAAAGAGTGAGATGCCCCAAGGGGAGATGAGAGCCAACCCAGACATTATCATCAGGTTCCCTCTGGGCTGAAGGGTCTCATACCTCACCCAGAGTTCCCCCACTGTCTGTGGACCTCTACACAATCCTATTACTGCCTCTCCTTGGTTGCTTCAGAGAATGCTTGGCTTTTCAATTGTCTATAGTAATTCAGGCTCTCCCCTGTTAGTGCTCTTCCCTATAACCTACTAGCTACCAAGGACAAAGGACCCTATCAGTGCAGTGCATAGAAAATCTGGCCTGAAGTCAGGAAAACCTGAGTTCAACCCCTACCTCAGATATTTAATAGCTATATGACCCTAGGAAAATCACTTAACTTTGTTTGCTTTAGTTTCCTTAGTTGTAAAAAGAACTAGAGAAGGAAATGGAAAAGCATGCAGGGTCATGAAGAATCAAACTTGACGAAAAATGACTAAATAATAACATTGGATCAGAAACTGGCTAAGTCATAAGCAATAAGCCCTCCTGATGGTAGACTGACAAAAACAGAAAAGTAGAATGCACAGCTGAGTGACCCATAGTCTTACATGCAATCAGTATTGATCAAAGTAGTCACATGTCTATCATTTCTAGAGAGAAATTAAAGTCCTCAAAAACTCATGAGCTATATATATCATAAGGTATATATCATGTATCATGTATATGACCATCTGGATCCAGTGACAAGATCAAAACATAGATCAGGACAACTGAGATGGTCCTGAAGGCAGTGGCCTTTTAAAACTCAGGCATTGTGTGAGGCAATATAGGTTCAGTGATTAAGATTAGGCAAGAAATGAGGAAAAGAATGTAAGGGGGAAGACCCTTAGGGTTTATGGCAAGAAACACAAGATTGCTCTTTACTTTCTCTCTGAGTCATCAGGACCCGAACAATGACTGAAATGGGGCTTGGAATAGGTCCCAATGTTAGACATAGAGTCCCATATCATTGAAGGAGGGAAGAATTTTAATAATAAAGATTGTCAAAGCTAGAAGAAACTTAACATAGAAAATATTAGAACTAGGAGGGCCCTTCAATATAGAAGATAAGAGCTAGGAGGGACTGAGAATATTTAATATCATTTGTAATATCATTAACATCACAACATCATTGTCCAGAAGTTTCCTAGAATAAGGAATGTCAAAGGTGGAAAGGAGAATAAAGATCAAACACTCCAAGCCTCTTATTTTACAGATAAAGAAGCAGAAACAAAGGTCGAGAATGTGGCTTTCCCAGAAGGGATGTCTTTGGCGTAAATTCAACTCAAACATATCACCTCTAGTAAATCACCCACATAATTTTACCAACAGCACAATTCTTAGAGACAGGTTACAGCAATAGAATAAAAATTCTTTCCTTTGAGCAAAATTGACTGAGCTCTCTTGCCAACCCACAAAATATAGTTAGGATTAGGAAACATTGGCATAGTGCTGTTTATAGGGAATAAGGGTGTAGAAGTGTTAGAACCCCCAATACATTGGGATTTCTAGATACTCCCTGTATGGGCCACAAAATGTTGTGATTTGTGGGTTGAACCCCAAAATATATTGAGGTTTGGGACCAGTGTTGCAAGATGTCTAAAAAAATTTGTAGGTTTAGACCACCTCCAAACCAAGAAGCAAAGATTTTATTGTGCTTCTGATAGTGGGCTAATTTCCAAAAAAAGTGTCAGGCATTAACAAAGGAAATAAAGTTCCCTAGTGGAGCTCAACATCATGGCGGGGGGGGGGGGGGAGAGGTTAAATTCCTAATGAACTAGCTACAACAGGAGAAATATTTCATAAGGCAAAAAAATAAAATTCTTAAAGAACGTGCTGCCATAAGATGGGCAGTTCCTAATGAACCTGTAAAGAAGGGGGAGACAGGACAGTGGGGTGGTACCAAGAGGTTCTTTTATAAGAGAAAAATAACGTCAGAGGTTGATAGTACAACATGGCCTTCTGATTGGATACAATAATTGGGGGGCCATGATGATTTTATGAATGTGACAAATTCAAAAAGAAGGTCCATTTAAGGATAACAAAAGGTCCATTTAAGGACAGATATAAAAAAGGACAGTGCTCCTCCCTGCTTGGCTCTGGGAATAGCTTAGACCGTAATTCAGGTCCTCTCCTGTGACCTGTCCAGCTATCAAGGACTTGGGGGATTTTTTGCTGAGATCCTATTCACCTTATCACTATGAATTTAGAGGAGAGAAAGAATGCTGTGAGTTGTCAAGCATATGCTATTAAACCCAAGGGAAAGAGCTGATAAAGGCCCTCTAGGATGGAAATCTATGACACTGAAACAAATTTGAACAACTTCACATCTCAGCTCACCACCATCTCTGGAAAATTCCTCAAAACCCAGAATGGAATTCTACATTTCCCAATTCAGCAGCCTCTGAGTGGACTCCCAGATAGATGGATTGCACAACAGAATGTCAACAACAATGGACTAAATACTAGTTTTGAATTGACATTTGCTGTGTGATCAGGGAGTAATTGCTTTATTTCTCCAGGTCTCAATTTTCCTATCTGCAAAATGGACTGAATCAAATGGTCTCCATAAATTCCTTTCAAATGAATTGCCTTAAATTTAGGCAGGATTCCATACATTGTAGAAATTTTTATCACAAATAAAAAGCTGGAAGAATCTTATAGAGGTTGCCTAGTTATTCCTTCATTTTACAGATAAAGAAGTTATGGCTAAAAGAGAAGTAAGTTGCTCTAAAACACCACAGATCACAAATGGGAAAATTTAGATTTGAACTAGAGTCCTCTGAACTCAAAGTCATAATTCTTCACTGCAACACACAGCAATGAAGTAGAATAGAAAACAGCAGATTCTGATCTGGATTCTAATCTGGACTCTGCCTCATACTGTTTATGAAACCATGGGCACATTATGTAATGTCTCTGAACTTTAGTTTTTCTTGGAAAATAATGGGTTTGAAGTTGACAGTAATTAGTTCCTCAGTTTTAAATCTACTTCTATTATTCTGTGATTATAAATCATAATCATGACAAGTGACAAGAATCCTTTCCCTTTTAAAATTCTCTGGATTTAGGTATGAGGGAGCCCCTGATGATGAATGCCCCTTTGGGCTTCAAGCACATGTATGAGCAGGGGCTGTAGTTTAGGTATAGGAAGAGCTAGGAGACAACCAGAGCTTGAGTGCTGGGCCTGATGTGATACAAAAACACTGCAGTGACCCCTCAATGGTCATCTCATTTCCCTAACTAAACCTCCTAACTAAACACCAGCTCTGGCTGTGACAGTTCCCAGAAGCCTAGCCAAAGATTCCCCCCCTCCTTTTTTTTTTTATTATTATAGCTTTTTATTGACAAAACATGCATGGGTAATTTTTCAATATTGACCCTTGCAAAAACTTCTGTTCCAACTTTTCCCCTCCTTCTCTCCACCTCCTTCCCTAGATGGCAGGCAGTCCCATACATGTTAAATATGTTAAAGTACATGTTAAATACAATATATATATATATATATATATATATATATATATATATATATATATATATATATATATAGTTACACAAGAAAAATGGATTTAGAAAGAAGGTAAAAATAATTTGAGAAGAAAAAACAAAAATGCAACCAAACAATAACAGAAAGACTATAAATGCTAGGTTGTGGTCTATACTCATTTCCCAATGTTCTTTCACTGAGTGTAGCTGGTTCAGTTCATTACTGCTCTATTGGAACTGATTTGGTTGTCTTATCATTGAAGAAAACTATGTCCATCAGAATTGATCCTCATATAGTATTGTTGTTGAAGTATACAACGATCTCCTGGTCCTACTCATTTCACTCATGCAAGTCTCTCCAAACCTCTCTGAAATCAACCTGTTGGTCATTTCTTACAGAAAAATAATATTCCATAACATTCATAAACCACAATTTATTCAGCCATTCTCCAATTGATGGACATCCATTCATTTTCCAGTTTCTAGCCACTACAAAGAGGGCTGCCACAAACATTTTTGCACATAAATGCAGGCCCCTTTCCCTTTTTTAATTGTAATGTTCTCTGTTGAGGTTTTCTTGGGGTCTCTGGGAGCAGCCTTCATTTCAGTTCAGTAATCACCCCAAGTGCAGCCATGAGTTAAAGTCCAAATCCTTTATTGTCTCTTTCAAAGTCTTGTCTCCTTTCCTGGGATCTGGTTAGCTTACTTAGAGGACTACCTCTCTCCTTGGTTCTGAGAGCTTGAGCTCCTACCTTCTTCTCTGGCTTCTGAATCTCCCTGAATCCAAAGGTTTGTGCTTCAACCTGCAGCCACCACAATGGAGGAAGATGGAATAAATCTATCTCAGCCTCCAAGAGTTTCTAGTGTGCTTGTCCTTTCTGGCCCTGAGAGACTCTCCTTACATGTCCCACACTGAGTACAAACCAATCATTACATCACTAGGAAACCATTATTTGTTGTAGAATTAAGTCAATGCTAAACTAAATTTAACCACTGTCTCCTCAATTCCACTTAGTACCTTGTTTCAAGTTCTGGCCCATAGCATCTCTTTGTAGGATTCAATCAATCATACTGAACCATGCTAAATTAGATAACTATTGTCTCTATCAATTCCACAGACTTAGTACCTTGTAAGAACCTTTGTTTCAAATTCAGAGTTCTGGCCCATAATATTTTATATCTCTTTGGAATATAAGCCAGTAGTAATACTGTTGGATCAAAGAATATGCACAGTTTGACAGCTTTTTGAGCATAGTTCCAAATTGCTCTCCAGAATGGCTGGATTCTTTCACAACTCCACCAACAATGCATCAGTATCCCAGTTTTCCCACATCCCCTCCAACATTCATCATTATTTGTTCCTGTCATCTTAGCCAATCTGACAGGTGTGTAGTGGTATCTCAGAGTTGTCTTAATTTGCATTTTTCTGATCAATAGTGATTTAGAGCATCTTTTCAATATGGGTAGAAATACTTTTGATTTCATCATCTGAAAATTGTCTGTTCACATCTGGCCAAAGGCTTTTAAGGTTGTAGATAGACCCCCTGCCTGCAGCTTACAATTTGGCCCAGTTGGAGTCCCCTCTATTCACTCACCCCTTAAAACAACAGCAATAATCTCTAGACCTTTTTAAAAGTAGCTTTTTAAAACTGGGAGAAAACTTGGAGATAATTTATTTCAAATTGAGAAAGCAGGTTCCAAGAAATTAGAGCTTCTCCTGGCAGAATTGAGAAAATACGGTCCTCTGCCTGCAAATTAGGGCTCTTTCTATTAAGAGCAATGCAAGAATGGGAGAGCATAGTCTGAACAAAGTCTGATCAGGACCATATTCTTACTTCTTGGGACAGAATCTTGAGGTGTTTTCCTTATCTGCTTTTCCTTCCCAAACACAGTCAAGAAGAGTCAGGCATGACTGAACCAACTGTACAATAACTATGTGTTAAGCCATTTACAAATTATTATCCCATGTAATCCTCACAACCATGTGAGAAAAATGCTATTATTGTACCCATTTTAAAGTTGAGGAGACTGGGGCAAACAGAAGTGACTTGCTCATAAACACACAGCTAGTAAGTATCTAAGACTGGATTTGAATTCAGGTCTTCCTCTCTCTAAGCCCAGGGTTCTATCCACTGTGCCACCTAGTTGTATGCACACACACATGATATATACACACATGCATGCATATGTGTGTGTGAGATGAGGTCCTGGGTAACTAGGCAGGTATTAGCAGAGAAAGCCTGAAGCTCTGATAGGATTATGACACTGCCTGGGCTAAGTAGGAAGGGCACAGAAAAGATTCTCTGGGCTTTATGTAAGCCTTTTGTTCCAGTGGACATTGGACTGCAGTCCCCCTCCCCCAGGTTTGGGGGGAGTGGTCTCTAGAAATCTCACCTTCACTTATCCAATTTATGAAGTCAAACCTCTGAGGTTACATTTCCCTAAAATATCTGCCCATAGTATGGATCTTTGCCAGAACCCTCTTAGGGTTAGCCCCACCTGGTCTCCTCCTCGTGGTGCCTTTCTTCTCACCTCCTTTCCCTCCCCCATCGTTTCATGGTGCCTTTCTCCTTGTTTTAGCTAATTCTTTTAGAGTGCTGAATCCCTTTTAGAGTTAGCCAGCCAGTCAATGGTGTAATCCCCTTTCCTTGCTAACCTCCTTTTAGGTTTAGGATGCTAAATTCTTCTATGGATTTAGTCTGCCAGTCAATGGCATACTCCCACTTCATGGTATATCCCTTTAATGGCAGCTTTCTTCTAATTAAGTGTGAGTTCCACTAGAGAACTTGTCTTTCCCCAAACTAATTGTTAATTGTTAAAACTAACCTCCGTGAGTGTTTTGACATAATAAACAATACTTCTTTGTACCTTTGATAGATGTTTTGTCATGATTGTTCCATATCATGAACTGAATCTCTATAATGCTATTTTCATATAATATGCTTTTTAAAATGTATTGCTTTCCCGAAACTATTTCTATTTGCCAGTGTTGTTGCCTATTTTACCTCCTTATAAGTGATGATTTTACTTCATCATATGTACGCACATATAAGCAAGGGTGTGCACACACACCCTTACAGGTTATCCAATCCATAGGTCTCATTTTATAGAAGAGGAAGCTAAAATCTAGAAAGGTCAAGTGTCTTACAATCAGAGTGTTCATAGTTCTTGAGATCTAAAACTCCTCAAAGGTCATACTGTACAATTTCTTCATTTCACAAATGGGGAAATTGAGGTACATATTGTGAAACCTCACGCCAGCAGTAGAGTGAAGTAACCCCAACTATCACTGATTTCATTCCCCTTGGATTCAGTGATCCTGGTTCTGGTCCTTGACTCTCTTGGGGGGCTACTGAACCTTGGAAGCAACGATAGATAAGGTCCTACAACTCCCATTGCTGCCCAAGGCCACTCTCCCTGCCAAATGGACATGAGAATACACTCCAAACTCTGCCCTTTGGTGCCTGTGCCCAGTTCTGAGCCCCTGTCTCTGACTCCTGGCCTAGTATCCTGGCATCTCCCTGGCTACCTGCCCAGGCCTATCCATGGGTCACTCAGGACTTCTACATCACTTGGGACAGTGAGTGGCAAAATGAAAACAATGTCTTGTGATGCTAAGAAAGCTATTTCAAAGCTTCATTGCTTGAGGATCATCTGTAGGACTAGAGCCAGCATCGTAGCCCATGTAAACCAAAAACACAATGAGAAACAAACACTTTTTACTGGCAGTTCAATTCAAGAAATATTTGTTAAATATTTACTATATGCCAGACACTGTGTTAAATGCTGAACAAATTGGGGAGATATTTTAGTTAATGTTTCCAGTGTTCAAATGAAGCTCTAAACTATTTTTATTCTTAAAAAAATAGGATAGAAAAGTTAAGCTATATTAATAGGTAGCATTTATAGTCACCTATTGTGCACTATGTGCTTTGCAAATATTATCTCATTTGACCCTCACAACATCCCTGGGAGCTAAATACTTTTGTTATCCCCATTTTACAGATGAGAAAAACTAAAGCAAATATAGGTTAAGTGACTTACCAGGATCACACAATTAATATGTAACTGGAATTGGATTTGAACTCATCTTCCTGAAGATTACAAGTCCAATATTCTACCCACTGCTATCATCTGGATGCAAGTGCTGCCATTCTGAAAGTTCACCAGAGGCTGATTTAAAGACATTTGATATATAGTACTTAAAACACTTTCACTATGCTCAACTACTTGTATTGAGTAGTCAATAACCCTAATTTTTTTAACATTGTATTAAAATGTTTTCCAATTTCTTGTTTTGTTAAGAATTCTTCATAAAGTTTTCAAGTTGTACAGTAAATGAGTATCTGAAGTGTATGAAATAGCATGTTTTGTAAATTTCAACATTCATTATAATTCTGTGTGCCACATCTTTTTAAAATTTTAACAAAACATGCCATTTATTGACATCTCAGGGAAGAATTATTAAGGTCTTTAGAAATGAAATTATTAAACCAGTAATGTACATTTTGGTGTTTATTTGTTCAATGTGTTTTTTGTTTTCTTCAAAATCTATGCATTACTATTTAAAAAGGTTTTTTTTCACTTAATAGTATTTTATTTCTTTCAATTACAGGTTTTCAGCATTCACTTTTGTAAGATTTTGAATTCTAATTTTTTTCTCCCTTCCTTCCTTTCCTCTTTCCTCCCCTAAGATATCAAGCAGTCTGATACAGGTTATATGTGTGTGTGTGTGTGTGTGTGTGTGTGTGTGTGTGTGTGTGTGTGTATGTGTATACATATATATATATACATATATATGTATAGATATATACATACACACAATCATTTAAAACATATTTCCATATTAGTCATATTGTGAAAGGAAAAAAAAACAATAAGGAAAAACATGAGAAAGAAAGAAAAAACAACAACAAAAAGATGAAACTACTATGCTGCTATCTACATTCAATCTCCATAGTTCTTTCCCTGGATGCAGATGGCATTCTCCATCCCAAATCTATTGGAATGACTTGGATCATTGTATTGCTGATAAGTGCTAAGGCTGTCATAATTGATCATCATACAATCTTGCTGTTATTGTGTACAATGCATATATTGTTTTTTAGATGACATTAGCAATGTTGGTATTGTAACTATTATCTGGCTATTTGTTGTTATTGTTGTTTTTTGGCTACCCTCTAGAGAAGCATATAATGTTTAACAATAAATTAATAAAGAAATGTTTCCTTTCTATTAAAAAAAGAAAAAAGAATTGCCAGGGAAGTTAAAGATTAAGTGACTTCTCCATGGTCACTCAACTAGTATTTATCAGTAGCAGAACACACACCTAGTTTTTTCCTGACTCCATCCACTATGTCCTATTGTCTCTATAATTATCATTATTTTAAAATATAATGAAAAAACATATGCATAAAAACATGGATGCATATTTTCTTATTTCAATAAAAATTTATTGAAGACCCCAGGAAAATATAAGCTTTTTAGGAGAAGAAATTACTGTAAATTTTGTCTTCATACATTCAACGCTGATCACAGTGCCTGACACATAAGTACTTAATAAATCTATCTTGAATGAAACGTATTGTGCACCTACATGACAATAGCTCAAAATCCAATTCCATATTCCTATGTCCACATTTTTTGGGATTAAATGACTTGTCCAGTGTCTGAGACTGGATTTTAATTTAGCTCCTCCTGACTTCAGAGCTATTTGTCCATCTACTCTACCAGCTAGCTAGCTGCTCCACTGTGTCCATTTATTGACATAAGTAACATTGATTCCTGATGTGTGAGATGAGATTGGGACAGGAGAGGACAAGTGAAAAATCATTAGTTTATGTCCTCTTGTAGAAAGCAGATCCTGTGCAGAATACCCATCTCTTATCTATACACCCACCCATCTATCCCTCTCTTAAGGAAGTTGTGAGGATTGAGAATTCCGGTTTCTGAGCAGCGATAGACATCTCAAATGGAGGAGGGGAAATGAAGAAGGCAAAGGAATAAACATTTATTAAGCATTTACTATATGCTAGACACTACAAATATTATCTCATTTGGTCAAAGTCAAGAAACATTATTAAAATAAAGAATAAGCTCAAAAAGGGCCCTACTGTACTATTTGGTACATAAATGCCACCACATACATAGATGCACACCAAATTTATTGAAAGGGACGATGAGTTCAGGGAGGATGAGTTCTGGGAGGATGGGTTGTGGAAGGAGAAAAAATAAATAAATCATTTGCCATTCAAGGGTGACCTTTGGTATTATTTTGACTGAGAGACTATTGATTTCTTTCAAATGTCCTTTGAGGAAGACCTGGCTCAGAAGTATGTTATTTTATTATGTTGCTATATTATACTTATTAAAATTCAAGCTCCTCAATTTGGAACTATACTCAAAAAGTTATCAGATTATGCATACCCTTTGATCCAGCAGTGTTACTACTGGGCTTATATCCGAAAGAGATTTCAAAGAAGGGAAAGGGACCTGTATGTGCCAAAATGTTTGTGGCAGCCCTTTTTGTAGTGGCAAGAAACTGGAAACTGAATGGTTGCCCATCATTTGGAAAATGGCTGAGTAAATTGTGGCATATGAATGTTATAGAATATTATTGTTCTGTAAATAATGACCAGCAGGATGAATACAGAGAGGCTTGGAGAGACTTACATGAACTGATGCTGAGTGAAATGAGCAGAACCAGAAGATCATTATATACTTCAATAATAAGGTTATACAAGGATCAATTTTGATGGAAGCGGCCATCTTCAACAATGAAAGGATTCAGATCAGTTCCAATTGATCAGTAATGAACAGAACCAGCTACACCCAGTGAAAGAACACTGGGAAATGAGTGTGGACCACTACCTTCTTTCTAAATCTGATTTTTCTTGTGCAGCAAGGAAACTATATAAATATGTGTATATATATATATATATATATATATACATATATATATATATAGTATTTAACATATACTTTAACATATTTAACATGTATGGGGACTACCTGCCATCTAAGGGAGGGGGTGGAGGAAAGGAGGGGAAAAGTTGGAACAGAAGTTTTTGCAAAGGTCAATATTGAAAAATTACCCATGCAGAAATGAGTGTAAACTATCAGCATTTTTTGTTTTTCTCCCCAGATTATTTTTACCTTCCGAATACAATTCTTCCTTTGCAACAACAACAACAACAACAACAACAACAACAAAATTCAGTTCTGCACACATATATTGTACCTAGGATATACTATAAGATACTTAATATGTATGGGAATGCCTGCCATCTAGGGGAGGGGGTGGAGGGAAGGAGGGGAAAAATTCGGAACAGAAGGGAGTACAAGGGATAATGTAAAAAAATTACCTATGCATATGTACTGTCAAAAAAAAATGTTATAATTATAAAATTAATTTTAAAAAAATTAAAATTACCCATGTATATGGTTTGTTAATAAAAAGCTATAATTAAAAAATAAAAATAAAATTCAAGCTCCTTAAGGACAGGGCTATGTTTTTGCTTTTGACTGCACTTAACATAGTGCCTGGCACTTGGTAAAAACTTAGTGAATTCTTGCTGACTGACTCTTGTGAATGCTTGATAAATAATGTAAAGATTCTTGATAAGATTATAAAACATCTCCTAAAAGACCCTTTTGGTGTTTCATTATATATTTTCACTTCATTTGGGATCAAAGGAGGCTCCATTAACCAAAAGAGCAACATAACTATGATATTCTTTGATGATAGCCAAAATTGATGAGGAAAAATCTAGAGTTCCACTAGAACAATCCCTCCATGTTAACAACAATCCATTAATCAACTATTTGGGGAAAATTAATGAACCAGTTATATTATCTAACTATGCAATCATTTAGCTCATATATCACTAAAATTCTAGAAATTAATATTAAACAGATTTGTTTGTGAGCATTTAGAGAACAATATGGTGAGATAATACAGAATAAGTTGTGCCAAACTAGTTTCATTTCATTTTCAAATAGGGTCACTCAGTTGGGGGAACAACTATGTGATACAGTGGATAGAATACTAGACCTGGAGTCAGGAGGATCTGAATTCAAATGTGACCTTAGACATTTAATAACTATGTGACCCCGGGCAAGTCACTTAACACTGTTTACTTCAGTTTCCTCTTAACTCTATGTAAATAACTATGTAAAAAGGCTCTAAATCTAAAGATAGAGAAATGTAATTTAAACCTCTGAGATTTCTTCTCATATCCATTATCAAAATATTTTGGAGATATCCTGTTTTCCAGAGCTAAAAGCCCACCAACCAAATTATGTCCTAAACTTGTTATAGCAATGATCCTTTGTATTCTGTATGATATCATCTTCTGGTAAAATATATTGCTTGGACCAGTACCAGGTGTTTACTAAGGGATTTAGCTCCTCTATTTTGCCAGGGCTGTCCATCAGATGTTCACAGTTCCTGTTCACTGTCATTGACTGCACTCCTGTTTTCATCACAGAATTCTGGTTCTGTGTCCTGCCAAATGTCCATGACCTCCCAAAGCTTGAGACAATGGCTGTTCCCAAGGGTCGAAAGAACATTTTTATTATTCCAAGAAAAACTAACCGTGAGAATTATAGCAAGATCAAAGACTGATTGTGTTGTTGTGTTTTCATATAATGTGACCCCAGCATCCATAGCATTAAGCCCTCTTTCTAAGCTTGTGGGCTTCTGCCTACAAGTCTTATTTTTATCACTATGTTTTGAGTTTCCTGTTTCTGCCCTGTTTTGTGTGACTCTGGCCACCCACAGGTTAGAAGCTAGTTTTGGTCCAAATGATATCATCAAATTGGTCAAGATGATAAAAGACAGAGATAGATAAAGTTGGAAGAGTCATACAGAGGTACATTAAAAATAATACTAGCTAACATACAGAGCTTTAAAAGGTTTGTAAAACATTGAGCATATATTATTTTTATTCAATAATTCCAATAACCAACGGCAATTAGATGGTACAATGGATAGAGCTCCAATTCTGGAATCAGGAGAACCTGAGTTCAAATATGACCTCAGACACTTAGCACTTACTAGCTCTGTGACCCTGGGTAAGTCACTTAATCCTTCCCCCACAAAAGATAATCACAACAACCTTTGAGATAGGTTCTAATTTTAGTCCCTAATTCCCCTAATATCCAAGATGGGATAAATAATACTGAGTGTTTAAATGATTTGCACAGTTAGTATCTGAGGCAAGATTTGAATTCAGGTCTTTCTAATTCCAAATCCAATGCTGTCTGTATTCAATATGCTACTTAGAGCTGTAAATTTGTCCATCTGTTCTAGAAAACCAATTTGCAACTATATAGGAAAAATAATTTAAAATTATTTATGCCCTTTAATTTGGTAACATTACTACTGGCCATAAAGAGATTAAACACAGAAAAAAAAAAAAAGATCCACATATGCAAATTTATACATAGTAGCACTGTTTTCCTTAACAAAAATCTGGAAACAAAGTAGTTACTCATTGACTGGAGAGTAGCTAAATGAATGTAATAAATAAATAGAATTAAGAATACAGTACTAATGTGCCATAAGAAACAATGAATATGAAAATTCAGTTATGGAAAACTTTCTTTTTGCTTGTATTTTTATTCCCAGATCTTAGCACTTTGCACTTGACATAGAGTAAAGCATTTAATTGATGTTTGTTGATTTGTTGAATACTTGCAATGCTTGATTCAATATGAAGCAAGTAGAACTAGGAAAACAACATACACAATGGCCACAACTGTGTGAATAAGAACATTACTGAAAGATTTTGTTGTTTAGTTTGCTTCTTCCTTTTGGGTAGAGAAACTAAAGTCTAGGTGTGGAAAAATGATATGAATGTTAACTCTCAATGTCAAGCACCATCTTATGTCATCTGGCATTACTTGACTATTTTTCTTTTACAATTCAATAAGTCAATCACCTAGTATTTGCTAAGCATCTATTATATTTCAGAGATTTTGCCTAGCACTAGGGAGATAAAGAAAGGTAAAATATAGTCCCTGTTCTTAGAGGGCTCTCAGTTTAAGGGGGAGTCAGCAGGTAAATTACATTATATACAAAAGATGTATACAGTATAAATGGGATGTCGTCTCAGAAGGATGGTTCTAAGATTAAAGAGAACTGAAAAAGGATTCTTGCAGAAGGTTAGATGTTAGCTGGGACTTGAAAGAAGTCAGGGAAACCAGGAGACAGAACTCGGGAGGAAGTATAGGACAAGCATGGGGAACAGCCAGTGAAAATGCCAAGAAGATGGAGTATTGTGCAGCAAAGAGACAAGTGTCACTAGATCCCAGAGAATGGAAAAAAAAAAAAAAAACAAGTTGTAAAGAGATCAGAAAGGGATGGAATTAGAATTAGAGGTGGAAGGGAAGGTTATGCAGGACTTTGAAAGCCAAACAGAAACATTTTATATTTGACCATAGAGGATCAAAAACACAGAAACACATTGAATAATGAAGTGCAATAAATAAATAAAATTAAGAATATAATACTATTGTGATAAATGTAATTAGGAAATAACAATTATATGAAAACAAAATATGTCAATAAAGCTTAAAAAAACAAATCAGATGTATTAGTTACTATTGTTGCACTACTTACTCCTTCATTTTTATTGTTTGTTATAAGGAATGGCACTCTGAGGTGGGGGGTGGAGAGTATAGAATTATATATGAGAAATGTAGTTGACATAAAATAGTAAAAATCTAAATTAATTAAAAGATTTTAGTAGAAAATTATTTTTAAAAAGTATAATGTGGAAAAGATCACATATGTTAATAATCCATGTTAATAATCAATGTAGATTTCATTTGTTAGTAGGACAAATCTAATTTAATACACTTTATATGCTCACTCAGTGACAAAAATGCAATATATAAATCTACAAGGGCAGGTGACTACCTCTCATCTACTCTCATTATCTATGTAGTCCTGTTTCTTTTGGTCAGGCAATCAGTTAATTAAAAAAACATTAAATGTCTATTATGTGTTAAATACATATGTGCTAAGTCCTGGGAATAAAAAGAAGACCAAAAGTCATTTCCTGACTAGGAACTCAATGTGTAAACTAGGAGACATGTAAACAATTACGTACTAATGTGTGCATGTGTGCATAGGAATTAATAAACAAAGGGAAGATAAAAGAATTAAGAGAATTTAGAAAATACTTCCTGTAAAAGATGGGATTTTAGATGTAATATGATGGAGAGTAAGGAAAGCCAGAGAGATGAGGAGGGAGAGCATTTCAGACACAGAGTGTGTGGCTTAAAAAACAAGAAAGAGACCAGTGTTACTGGATCAAAGAGCTCATGGGGGAGGAGAGGATATAAGGTTTAAGAAAATTGAAAAGGGAAGGGTGGTAGGCTATAATGAACTTTGAATGCCTAATAGAAGATTTTATATTTGACCTTGGAGGACAGAGACACAGGGATTTATTGAGAAAGGGTGGGGTGTGTATGTGTGACATGATCTGACCTATGCTTTAGGAAAATCACTTTGGTGACTGAATGAAGAATGAACTGAAGTGGGAATAAAATTATAGTAAGCAGACTAACAAAAAGTTTATTACAATAGTCCAGGAATGAAAAAATAAAGGTGTATACCAGCATGTTGGCAGTATTAGGGGAAAAATGGGGAGGGGAGAATATATTTGAGAGATGTTGCAAGAGTGAAGTTGATAAGCCTTAGCAACAGATTAGCTATAGGGGTCAGAGAGTAAGAAGTTGAGGTACCTAGGCTACTAGGAGAGATAGGAGGATGGTGGTATCTAAGTAGTAATAGAGAAGTTTGGAAGGGAAGAAGATTTGGGCTAAAACATAATGAGTATCATTTTGGCCATGCTGAGTTGAAGATGTCTACAATTCACGTAATTGGAGAAGTCTAGTAGGCAACTAGAGATTCATGATTGGAGTGTAGAAGAAAAATTAGGGCTGGATAAGCAGAAATGAGAATCTTCAGTATAGAGATAATCATCAAGTCCATGGGAGATGAAGAGGTCATCAAATGAACTGGTATAGCAGGAGAAGAGAAGGTAAATGGAACACTGCCCTTATTTAGCAAGGGCAGTGACATTTCCCTTAAGATTAGAAGGCTCACTGCTTTGATGAATCCAGCGTGTAATTTGGCTGCAATCACCCATTTCCTCTCAATGGTTGCTAATGTTTCCTTCCTTGGAATATATCAAGGATGAGGGGAGTTTCCCTCTTACTTCCTCCTTACATCTTTAAAAGATATGATTAACAATCTAAGAAGGTAATTAAAATGTCAACACTCTTTGACCCAGAGATTCTACCCCAAGAAATTCAAAGATAGAAAGGTCATATATTAACTCTTCCAAATATTGATAGCATCTCAGTGCCTGGCACATAGTCAGTCCTTAATAAATGCTTGTTAGTTGGCAGCTGAGCTAATTGATTAATAGGGAGTACTTTTTGTAGTAATAAAGAACTAGCCATTGATTTGAAAGTAATTCAAATTGTGGTACACAAATTAATGGATATTATCAGTCTTTAAAAAAAAAAAAAAAAAACATCAACTATGAAGCCTTCAGAGAAGACTGAGAATACTTCTATGAATATGTAGCACCAGAAAAATAATTTGCAAAATGACTACAATGGAAATGGAAAGAACAATAAATTTTTAAAATGAACATGCTATAACTCTAATGACCAAGTTTGGTCCAGAAGGAAAGATATGAAAACGAACCTCCTTCTTTTTTTTGTAGAAGTTAAGGACTGTGAATGTAGAATAATAAATCAATCAACAAGTATACATTAAGCATGAATGATGTATCAGGCACTATATAAATCTCAGGGATACAAAAAACAAATAAACAGTTCTATATCAAAAAACAATTTGCATTCTAAGAAATATTGCATGTAGTATCAGACTTGGTTGATGTGTTAAGTCAATCAGCAAGTAATTATTAAATATTTATTATATACCAAGAATTGTACTAAGCTCTGGGATCCAAATATAAAGAATGAAACAAAAACAAAATGGCACAAAGATTAAAGATGACCAAGAAAGCTAAGACTTTAACTTATACTTAAAGGAAATCAGGGAGGGTTATGAGGACAACTTATTTTGTCCCTATTAAGTTCTTTCATCTGATAGATGATATCTATCATCTACCATTAAATGAGGATATTGGTTTTTGTGACCTTTAAAGTACTTCCAACTCTATATCTATGATCCTATAAAACTACTTGGCCTTTATGTTAAAACTCTTAAATCTGCTCCACTGTCAAAAACTTCACTGACAATTAAGACAAAACAACATGACTGAGAACAGGGCCATAACTCTTGTCATAAAAACATAATGCTGAGGTAGTAGGCAAGTTTGTCTTGGTCCCAGAGTTTGAGGATCAAAACAGTAGGAACCAAATACTCTATGTCATAGAAAAGAGACAAACAGTATACTATCCTTGTGAAGGGTAAATCAACAGCAATACTCAAGAGAATGTTAGAACCATATTTCTCAAATTCAACCCTTCTCAGAACCTAGTGCATATTTTTTATCCCCAAAACTTTAAGAGACCAATCTCATTTATAAATGTAGGTGCAAAAATTCTAAATAAAATCTTAGCACATACCTCACAGTACTCTTGTGAAGTTATGAAATAGGAGACAATATTATTGTATAATTGTATATGTAGTTGATAGTGATTAGATATTTATATTTTGTAGGTTAAGTTTTATAACCTTAGCTTTCCACAAAGTTTTGTCCTGAGCTTCTTCTCTTTTCCATTCTACTACTCTTGGTGATTTCATTAGCTCCCATGAATTCAATTTTTATCTTTATTTATTTATTTATTTTTTATTTTTTTGCTGAGGCAATTGTGACTTGCCCAGGGTCACACAATCAGAAAGTGTTAAGTGTCGGAAACTATATTTGAACTCGGGTCCTCCTGACATCAGGACTGGTGCTCTATCCACTGCACCATCTAGCTGCCCCCTTTAATTTTTATCTTTATACTGATGTTTCTCAAATTTGCCTTTTCTGCTCTAATTTCTCTAATGACCTCCCGTCTCACATCTCTAACAGCCTTTCAAACATCTCAAACTGGATGTCCAATAGGCATTTTAAACTAAACATGTCTAAAACAGAACTTGTTATCTTTGTACCTAACTCCTGCTTTCTCCTTCTTATTTTCTAGGGCACCATCATTTTTCTAGTCCCTCGGGTTCAAAACCTAAGAGCCATCCTTCACTCCTCACTCTCTCTCACTTCCCATAATCAATCCAAGGCCTGTCTATTTTACCTTTGCAACATAACTCAGATATGCCATCTTCTCTCCTGTGACACTGCCATTTCTATTTTGCAAAAGTATTTTTGTTCTTAATAATAAAAGTTAAATAAATATGATATCAAAATAAGATATAAGAAAAAAGTGGTTCTTCACAGGCCACCTCACCTGCTCTCTAGAACTTTTTAAAGAGAACGGTGAGGTGTGTAATCTGTGGTGGCTAACCTCAGATCACCTCAGTTCTGAACATGCTATTTCTAATACATGACTCTGCATCCATCTTTGTTTTGTCTTTGGCATTTGGAAAATGGTCTTTTAACATATGTGCTTTTCAAACAGTATCTTCTATATGAAGTCTTTCTTGATTCTTGCAGTAGTCAATAAGTAGCAGAGGAAAATATTTAGGATGAATGGAAATGTGTTGCCTGTGGAACAAGCATTCCAGTGAGCACAGTGAAAATGGTAGATGGTCTTTGGGTGGAACTTTGGGATAGGAAGATTGATGACTATGGAAATAAGGAATTGGCTCATAGAAGATGGTGAATGGAGGTTAGATAACTAGTTCAGACTCTTGCCATTTTCTTTCAGAGGACATGAGCAGAACAAGATAGTAGGTGTTCTGGTTCCTCTTTTTACCTTTTTTTTAGGTTCTAATGCTCTCTCTCCCCAAATTATCTTATTATCTTGTATTTATTTGATATATGCACATATATATATATTTTTTTCATATACTTACGTGTATATTGCTTCCCCCAATAGATTGAAAGCTCTTTGAAAAGCCACATATTATATCTCCAGTATCTAGCACAGTGCTTGGGGAATAGTAGGTGCTTAACTTTACTTTTTTGATTTAATTTAACAAATAAATGTCATGTAGAGAACAGATTTTACTTTCTTGATTTAATTTAACAAATAAATGTCATGTAGAGAACAGATTTTATTTCACTCCAAAATAAAAACAGAACATATGTAAGACTCAAAAGAGATCAGAAACATATAGAAATTGTGTAAATTAATGGTATCAAACTCAAATAGAAAGATTTCTACAAGCTACATATTGACTTACAAAATCACAAATTAGCATTCTATATGCTGTGCTATATTTGTAAATATATGTATATATTTCCAAATTTGTAGTAGCAAAAAACTGGAAACAAATCCATGTCCATGGATTGGAAAATGAAAAAAGAAGATGTGGTATATTGATATATAAATATTATTGTCCTATAAGGAAAAAATGTATATAATGAATACAGTGAAGTATTGATATTCAATCTGTACTCCAAAAGTTTGCCAGTGTTCTGGTTGATGGACTGAAAATTCAATATTGATTGCTTATAAACAATCAATATGCCTATAAACAATAAACAAACAATGTTGTAATATCTAGATTTTACTTCCCCTCCTTGTTGTATATTTAGGCCCTTATTACACCTCTAATGGGAATGAGGTTGGAAGTGACAATTTCTCTTCAAGTAAGGCACTGCTCAGTAAATCCCTATCTTTCTCCATATATACCAGATCAAACACTCAAAATTACCCAAAGGGCAACCTCAAAGGCTGTAGTTACCCAAGAAATCTAAATTCTGACACCATACTGCCCAGGAAATCTTCTTTAACAAGGAGGCAGGATTTCAAGAATCCTTCTTGAGCCATATGGGTGAGAATACAAAAGCCTATGTCACAAGGCATTTATATGTTTCTTCAAGAACTCTTGATGCTCCATTAATACCTTTGCTGCTGTCATCCCTAAGTATAGGCTATGGCAATTCCTAATCATAGTAGAGATTGTGTATACACATATGACTTCCTACCTCCACTCCAACTCTATTATGCTGTACACTGGTGTGTCTCCTTAATATTAAAGAAGTTTAAAAAAAAAAAAAAAAAGAGTTAAACTATTATACTGACTCAGATTTACAAGATAGCACAAATTTTAACTCCTTCCAAACAAGGCCATTGTCCCAAGAATTCAAGTCAACAAAATCATCTTAGGGATCATTCACTGAAATTCTGACTCAGAGACCAAAGGGACATTCTCAAGTCAAAGTTTTCATTTTAGCACAGTCCCAATCACTGACACAATTAGAAATTGTCCTTCAACTTCCTAACAAGGTGGACATTAACATGGCCACACTTAATAGGGAGAGATATGAAGAGTCAGTGGTCTCAACAAAGAGTTCATCAGATTGCTCAGAAGTATCCTGGAATAATGCTTTTAAAAGTATGTTTTGTGGTATATTGTTAAATGGCACCAGAATAGACATCAAGAGACTGAAGTCTCTATCAGTGTCTACCATGAGCAAACTACCTTTTAATCATACTATCTTTTAATTTTGATTTTCTCATGTGTAAAAGGATAAATTTGGCTAAATGCTTTCTAAGATCCCTTTCCATTTTAAAATAAAAGTGAAAACACAGTCAATCCAATGATTTAAGGGCTTCTACTATATTTGTCTCTCTCTTGCTCACCATGGCTCAACCTTCCTTTTTTATGTGTATCAAACTTCTTACCATTGGTTATTCATATGAGCATGGGAATTTAAAAACAGGATATTAAGTATTTTTGCCCCTTTCAGGGGTGAAAATAGATGTCTGAATGCAGCTAAGTCAAAAACCCAGCTAAATTCTCACTGAGTGGGTGCCATGGAACTAATAGTGAAACAGGACAAGCAGTAACTGGGAGTTCAAGATATAAATGCCAAAAGATACTGCTTTTTCAGAGAATAAATTCAAATTATCTGAAAAAAGGGCAAGAGACATGTCCAGAACAGTTAAACATACTTAGCAATAGTCAGCAAGGACAGTGGCAGAACCAGAAATGTGAGGCCAGTGAGATTTTTTAAAAAGAGATACACTTAGGGTCAATAATAGTTTCCATACATGTCAAAATATTTATAGTAATAATGTTTGTAATAGTGAAGACTTGGAAGTAAAATATAAAATGCAGAAACGAGGAATAGAATTTGTAGTAGCAAAAAACTGGAAACAAATCCAACAAGTCCATGGATTGGAAAATGAAAAAAGAAGATGTGGTATATTGATATATAAATATTATTGTCCTGTAAGAAAAAAAATGTATATAATGAATACAGTGAAGTATTGGTAGATTTATGTGAAGTTTTACAGCAAATCACAGTTGCAAGTGGCTTGGTCCATGATTAGTAATTTATTTTTTCCTAAACCACTCTAGATATTCTAAAATGAACAGAACCAGGAAAACAATATGCATATATTATATTATGTATGTATCACAGTATAATTATAAAAATTGAAAGGAAAAAATCTTTGATACTCAGAGCTCAAACATTATAATAATAAAATTTGATCCCAAAAAAGAATCTTTGCTGAGATCACTGATACTTCTTATCTCTCCCTTTAAGTAAGGACAATGATAATGTCTACCTTGTTAGGAAGATCCTCCCTTTTTTGCAGAGATGGAGAACTATGGGAATGAAACATTACAAATAATGTCACACTTTTTCTATGTGGTGGCTAGTTTTGCTGAACTATTCCCCCTCTTTTATTCTTTGTTTTAAGATGATTATCTGGGAGAGAAGGAGGAAATAATACATTGGGAAATATAGGTGATTCAAAAACCAAAAAAGAAAATAAAGAAATATTTAACATTTTAGAACATTACTTTAAAAAGATGCCTAGAGGAATACTTAAAGAAGGACAAAGCGTAGAAATCAAGTTTAAGAACTTATACAATTTGTCATACTAAATTGAGAGCCCAGCCATATTTTTATGGATGTATTCAACTAATCATAATCTACCTTGTTTTTCCAGATAATTGGTAACTGTGGACAACTTGTACAAATAGTACCTCCTTTCATGAACAGGAAGTAAGAATTCCATTAAAACAGCAGAAACCTTCTCACTAAAAGGCTTCCACTTATTTGCACACTTATTTTCCAAGCGATGTTCTCTTAAACCTCTCATGGAATCATGAAATCTCTAAGTCAGAAGAGATTTCTGAGATCATCTAGTCCAAAACATATATAAATAGGAAGTTTATAATATCTTATTATCATCTAAATTTGATACTCTCTCATTACTTCTTGTAGCAACATTTTATATCTACTTGATATAAATATTGTATATATATATATATATATATATAGTTATTTGTATATTGTCTCTTACATTAAAACTATATTTTGTCAAATTTTTTCCATATCTATTGAGATAATCATGATTTCTGTTAGTTTTGTTATTGATATGGTCAGTTAAGTTCATAATTTTCCTAATATTGAACTGCTCTGCATTCTTGGTATAAATCCCATCTGGTCATACTATATTATCCTTGTGATGAATTGTTATAATCTCCTTATTAATGCTTTATTTAAATTTTTGCATCAACATTCATTAGGGAAATTAGTCTATAACTTTCTTTCTGTATTTTGGCTATTCCTGGTTAGATATCAGCACACACAAAAAAAGGAATTTGGTAGGATTTCTTCACCTATTTTTCCAAATAATTTACATGATATTGAAATTAATTGTTCTTTAAATATTTGATAGAATGCACTTGTAAATCCATCTGGTCCTGGAGATTTTTTTTAGGAAGTTCTTTCAAAGCTTGTTCAATTTCTTCTTTCTAAAATAGGATTATTTAAATATTTTATTTCTTCTATTAATCTGGGCAATTTATATTTTTGTAATTATTTTTCCATTTAATTATTCATCCATTTCATTTAGAACTAGATTCAAACAATGCAATAAAGTTTTCTCACACTTCCCATAATTGCACAAGATCTTTTTTTTTTTTTTTTTCCCCTGAGACTGGGGTTAAGTGACTTGCCCAGGATTACACAGCTAGGAAGTGTTAAGTGTCTGAGAGCAGATTTGAACTCAGGTCCTCCTGAATTCAGGGCTGGTGCTCTATTCACTGCGCCACCTAGCTGCCCCCACACAAGGTCTTTTCACAAGACAGAAATTGGATTAGACCCATAATTTGACAAAAAAAAAAAAAAAAAATGGAGCTAGGTCCAGAATTAAATCACAAGATAGAGTCAGTATACTTCAATCAATTCCCATTATTCCCACATCTCTTCATGTTATGTGTTATGTATGATAAAGTCTTTTATTATAAAAATATAAACCTTTCCTTTAGCAGCTTTAACTCATTTCTCTGCTCTGGCATTAGGCCCATTTCAGTTAGATCAGGGATGTAGCATCTTTGATAACAAAGGATAGTGTGTCTAACCCCATGAACATGGATGAGAGAGAAATTTTGCAGCAAATCACTGTGGAAGTGACTTGGTTCATAATTAGTCATTTCTTTTCTCTTAATTCACTCTGGGTAGTCCAAAAACTCTCTGTCCAGAGACTTAATTAGATAAAAATGATAAAATTTTATATTCTTCACTGTGTTGTGGCTTGTTTTTATATTTTTTGTCTGTTCTGTATATATAGAGACCTAAGTAGTAACTGATTTTAAAATGAGTAGATACTCCACAATAAAGGGGTATGTGACCATAAGATCACAAATATGTTCCCTAACCTGCACAGAAATGCTTGACCTCTTGCTCTCTTAAGAGATCTTCCTGACTATCTATGAAATAGGATGACCTCCAATAGGTCCACAACAATGGAAAATAATGCTTGTGATGCCTCTCTACTCAGAAAGGAGCAAATTCCTTGTTATATGATGGATCTGGAATTATATTTCTGTTAGTCAATGAGCCTTGAGAAACAGATCTTACACTATGTAGATAAAGGTAGTTGTTAAGGGGTAGGTCAATTCTCTGAGAGTCTCCACAAGTGTGGATCATAACATCGGAAGGAGTTGCAGGGCAGCCTTTTCTGACACAGTATTGAGGACTGGGAATGAGATAAATTGGAAGGAGGCAGAGGGAAGAGGAGAGAGGTCAGGCAAGGCAATAGCCTCTCAATCAGAAAGGTCAGAGAACAGCAACTGCTTCTCAGTCTCCTTGTATCATCCTTTCACAAGAGGAGATCCATTCTGTATTGGATCTCCAGCAGCCACTGTCAGGTGGCTCCCATGTATTCCAACAGGTAGTACACTGCTCAACTTAAGAAAAGTTGGAAGAATCTCAGACTGGAGTAAAAAACAAAAAAACAAAAAAAGCATATAAAATATTTCTGTCATTCCTATCTTGCCCACTAGATAAATGAAATATACAAGAAGTTCTTGAGCAAAATTATTTGACCAAATATTTTTTCAAAGGGATCTTTGTTTAAATTATGACTGTACTCTCTGGATTTTCAATTCTTTAAATGAATGAGTTGAGTAGTTAAGTTAAATGAGTTATAGGAGGAAAAACATTGTAAAACTATACTTGTGGGGGACCTCAACTTTCGCCTCTCAAAAACAGATAAATCTAACCATTAAATAAATAAGAAAAGTTGAGAGGAATAATATTAGGTTCTTACTAGGTGTAAAATATAAGCCTTTTAAACCAACAGGGCTGTGTCCAGTGTAAACAGCTCCAATGTAATTGGCAGATGATGAGAAGAGATTTAGAAAATGGTAAATAGGAAGCAATTAGATAGGTTAACTGCCTGGGAGAGAGAGTTTGCTTGTATTTTAACAGATAGAAGAAAACAGATGGGTGGCAACAAGCACCTGGAGAGAGATAGAAAAAGAGAAAAATCTCAAAACAAAGGAGAAAATCTAAGAAATATTTGACACTGAAAGAGCATAGCTGATAAGAAGACTGTTAAAGAACTTTAAAACTTGCAGGAATTATTGGATTTCTGGCACATGAACTAATGGATAATGGACTTATGGACATGTATAAATTCTCAATTTATGATTATTTGATCATGTTATTTGTTACATCACTTCTAGCATGTGTTATGTTACTATGTGTTTATGTAATTTATGTAATTATGTGTAATACCTCCCATATTGATGGATTTATGTTTCAAGGTCATGACCACCCTATGTTCTAAATCAAAAGAAAGGGGGAGATGTTAAGTTCTTACTAGGTGCTAAGTTGGTACTTAACAATTCTCTAGCTCAGAATTCACACCTTTAGTTCAAACCTTTAAAGGAGTTTACACCTTTAAAGAAGCAAGTTCATTGATTGTAGAAGTTCCCACAAGCCCCTGGGAGTATCCACAAGCCCATTCTCTGGAAGGATAAAAAAGAGGAACATTGAATCTAGACTCAGTCTGGATTGGGAGTCAGGATTAGGGAAGGACAAGACTTCCCGAGAGAACTTCAGGAAAGCTTGAGGAGATTCAGAGCCAGGATTAAGGAAGAAGGATTCGAGATTCTACCTTCACTCTGAATAAAATTTTGAAAAAGTCACATATGATGATTGTTCTCCTTCATTCTGTAACAGGATAAAAATGACATCACTGTGTTGGAGTAAAAATAGACTGTATCTAAGGCCTCGTTTCTAAAACATATAGAGAATTGACTCAAATTTATAAGAAATCAAGCCATTCTCCAGTTGATAAATGGTCAAAGGATATGAACAGACAATTTTCAGATGATGAAATTGAAACTATTCCTAGCCATATGAAAAGGTTTTCCAAATCATTATTGATCAGAGAAAATGAAAATCAAGAGAGCTCTGAGATATCACTACACATCTCTTAGATTGGCTAAGATGACAGAAAAAGATAGTGACAAATCATGGAGGTGATGTGGGGAAACTGGGACACTGATATATTGTTGGTGAAGTTGTGAAAGGATCCCACCATTCTGGAGAGCAATCTGGAATTATGCCCAAAAAGTTATCAAACTGTGCATACCTTTTGATCCAGCAGTGTTACTACTGGGCTTATATCCCAAAGAGATCTTAAAGGAGGGAAAGGGACCCACATGTGCAAAAATGTTTGTGGCAGCCCTTTTTGTAGTGGCCAGAAACTGGAAACTGAATGGTTGCCCATCAATTAGAAAATGGCTGAGTAAATTGTGGTATATGAATGTTATGGAATATTATTGTTCTGTAAGTAATGACCAGCAGGAGGAATACAGAGAGGCTTGGAGAGACCTGCATGAACTGATGCTGAGTGAAATGAGCAGGACCAGGAGATCATTATATATTTCAACAACAATACTATATGAGGATCAATTCTGATGGACATGGTTCTCTTCAAAAATGAGAGGATCCCAATCAGTTCTAATTGATCAGTAATGAACAGAACCATTTACACCCAACAAAAGAACACTAGGAGTGTGGATCACAACATAGCATCTACACTCTTTCTGTTATTGTTTGCTTGCATTTTTGTTTTTCTTCCCAGGTTATTTTTACCTTCTTTCTAAATCTGATTTTTCTTGTGTAGTAAGACAACTGTATAAATGTGTATACATATATTATATTTAACATAAACTTTAACATATTTAACATGTATGGGACTACCTGCCATCTAGGGGAGAGGGTGGATGGAAGGAGGGGAAAAGTTGGAACAGAAGTTTTTGCAAGGATCAATGTTGAAAAATTACCCACGCATATGTTTTGTCGATAAAACGTTATAATTAAAAAAAAAAAGAAATCATGTTTACAAAAATGAAAAAAAAATAAAAGGTGATAATGAAAAAAAATACAGTATATCTTCTGTGTATGTCAAGATTGGAATGCTCTACCTCAAGTTGGGCACAAATAGTCCATATGAACATTTAGAGTGGAGATGTTCTAACTTTGTGCATCTGATGCTTTTTTTTTATATTCATATCTTATTCACAAATACGAATGCTCCAAATCACTCTTGATTAGGGAAATTAGAACAACTATGAAATATCTCCTCATACTCATCAAATTGGCTAACAATGACAAATTGACAAATGAATGACAAATTTTGGAAGGAATGTGGAAAAACCAGGACACAATGAACTGTTTATGGAGTTGTGAACCATTTTGTAGGACAATTTGGAACTATGCCCAAAGAACTAAAAAACTTTGTCCTAGAAATACCACTAGTAGGTCTATGTTCCAAAGAAATCAAAGAAAAAAAAAGGATCTACATGCTGGAGCCTCTGCCCCACACCCCAAATACCAAAGAACTGATAAGCAATACAGTGAAGCATGAGAACATCCTGCCTTGAAGGTCATTAAGCCCAGGTGTTAGCAATAAAGCATTCTTTCTTAGCCTGAGAGCATCCTGCCATAAAATATCACAAGGTCACACATATCTAACACCAGATGTTCCTTAATCATCAAACGTTCCCCTAGTCACATAGTCACAGAACTGTTTTTTCAAACCTATACTCTGGAAACATATATAAGCCTTGTACTTTCCTTCAATAAATGATTCTGCTTTGCACAGAGTTGTCTCCGCCTCTTGCTTTCTTCACCCATTCCCAGGTTGTTGCCTTACTAGCTTTGCTTACAGGTTGCACGTGGCTTCAGACCCCCTTAGTTCGAGACCCGCAGGTTGGGTCATCTACATATACACAAATATCAAGAAAAACTCTTTGTGGTGGCAAAGAATTGGAAATTGAAGGGATACCCCTTTGTTGGGGAATGGCTGAATAAACTGTGGTATATGATAATGATGAAATACTATTGTGGTATAAGAAATAATGGGCAGTATGGTTTCAGAAAAACATGGAAAGATTTATATGAACTGTTGCAAAGCAAAGTGAACAGAATCCAAGATAATATTGTACACAGTAACAGCAATATTATTTTATTCTTTTTTTATTTTCCCTTTTTGTCTTTCTCTTTTTTTTATTTTGTATTCAGTTTTAAATAAATAATTTTTGAAAAAGAAAAGAATAAAAAAAAGAAAGATATAGGATGATAGCTTCAGAGATAATAGGGTCAAGTGAAGTTTTTTTCTACTGATGGAAAAGATGAGTATGTTGATTGACCCAGAAAGGAGCCAGTGGTCTGAAAATTAAGTAATAATGCTAATGGCTAATAATTTATACAGCACTTTAAGTTTTATAAAATACTTTATATATTTCATGTCACATAATATTAATGAGTCTATGATATAGTTGTGATCATCTTCATTTCTATTTATTTATCTAATATTTTATCCAAATACATTTAAAATACATTTATAAAATTTGTTTTTAAAATTTTTGAGTTCTAGGTTCTCCCCTTTATTCTCACCCACTATTAAGAAACCATACATGAAATTATGCAAAACATTTCTATAAAAGTCATGTTGTGAAAGAAAACATAGATCTCCTACCCTAATAAAAATAAAAAAACCTCAAGATAAATAAAGTTTAAAGAGAGAGAGAGAGAGAGATGAGGAAAAAAGAATGCTTTGATCTGTATTCAGACACAAACAGTTCCTTCTCTGGATATGGATAGAATTTTTCATCATATAAGTCCTTCAAAGTTGTCATGGATCATTGCTATTACTTTGTTTATAGTACATTTCACTTTGCTTGAGTTTATGGAGGACTTTTCAGGTTTGTTTGTTTTTTTTCTGAGAACATCCTGCTCATTATTTTTCATAGAACAATAATATACTATCACGAACACATACCACAGTTTATTGAACCCTTCCCCAATTGTTGGGTATCCCCTCAAATTTCAAATATTTTTGTCCTGAAAAGAGAGCTGCTATGGTTTGTACATATAGGTCATTTTTCCTATTCTCCCCCCAGTCTTTTTAATATTTATGCCTAGTAGTTGTGTTGTTAAGTCAAAGGATATGCATGAATTTTTAGCCGTTTGGGTACAGATCATATCTTTTTATCATTTATCAATTGGGGAATGACTCTTAATTTTTTTTATAAATTTGACTCAGCTCCTTCTGTTTGAGAAATGAAGTTTTATCAGAGAGACTTGGTTCAAAAAAATTTTTTTACAATTACTATTGCTAACTGTATTTCCCCTTATTTATTCTTTCTCTCTTTTCATCCTGTCCCTCCTCAAAGATGTTTTGCTACTGATCACTCCCTCCCCAAAAATGACCTCTCTTTTTATCACCCTCCCCACTTCACAGACTTCATTCTCCTCCCATCTTCCTGTACGGGTAAGATAGGTTTCTATACCCCTATTATACACACACACACACACACACACACACACACACACACACACACACACAAATATAGATAGATAGATAGATAGATAGATAGATAGATAGATAGATAGATAGATAGATAGATAGATATAGATAAAGATATATATGTTATTTCCTCTTTGAGCCAGTTCTGATGAGAGTAAGGGTCACTCACTCATCCTCTTTTCCCCTTCTTCCACTTCATAATAAAATGCTTGTCTGCCTCTTTTTTATGACAAATAAGTTGCACCATTTCACTTCTCCCTTTCCTTTTCTTCCAGTACATTCCTCTCTCACCCTTTAATTTCATCCTTTTTTTAAAAAAAAGATATTATCCCAATGGCCAAAGGATATGAACAAACAATTTTCAGATGAAGAAATTGAAACCATTTCTAGTCATATGAAAAGGTGCTCTAAATCATTATTGATCAGAGAAATGCAAATTAAAACAATTCTGAGATACCACTCTGAGATTGGCTAAGATGATAGGAAAAGCTAATGATCAATGTTGAAGGGGATGTGGGAAAACTGGGACACTACTAAATACATTATTGGTGGAATTGTGAACAGATCCAACCATTCTGGAGAGCAATTTGGAATTATGCCCAAAGGGCTACCAAATTGTACATACCCTTTGATCCAGCAGTATTTTTACTGGGATTATCTCCCAAAGAGATCATAAAGGAGAGAAAAGGACCTGTATGTGCAAAAATGTTTGTGGCAGCTCTCTTTTGTGGTGGCAAGAAACTGGAAACTGAGCGGATGCCCATCAATTCGAGAAGGGTTGAATAAATTGTGGTATATGAATGTTATGGAATAATATTGTTCTATAAGAAATGACCAACAGGATGATTTCAGAAAGACCTGGAGAGACTTATATGAACTGATGCTGAATGAAATGAGCAGAACTGGAAGGTCATTGTACACGGCAATAACAAGATTATGTGATGATCAATTCTGTTAGAATTATCAGATTATCTTGATTGAAGATTATCTCTTCAACAATGAGATAATTCAGACCAGTTCCAATGATCTTGTGATGAAAACAGCCATCTACACCTAGAGAGAGGAATGTGGGAATTGAGTGTGGATCACAACATAGCATTTTCACTCTTTTTATTGTTGTTTGCTTGCATTTTATTTTCTTTCTCATTTTTTTTCCTGTTTGATTTGATTTTTTCTTGTGCAGGAAGATAATTGTATAAATATGTATGTATATATTGGATTTGACATATATTTCTACCATGTTTAACATATATTGGATTACTTGCCATCTAGGGAGGAGGTGAGGAAAGTGTAGGGAAAATTGGAACACAAGGTTTTGCAAGGGTTAATATCGAAAAATTATCCATGCATATGTTTTGGAAATAAAAAGCTTTAATAAAAAAATAAATTAAATAAATAAATAAAATTTTAAGATATTTCTTCATATTCAGCTCACACCTGGGTCCTCTCTCTCTCTCTCTCTCTCTCTCTCTCTCTCTCTATATATATATATATATATATATATATATATATATATATATACATATATATATATATACATGTATATATATATATATATATTTCTTCTAACTATCATAATAATGAGAAAGTTTTAATGAATTACAAATATCATCCTCCCACATAGGAATGTAAACAGTTTATCTGTTATTAAGTCCCTTATGACATCACTTTCCTGATGATCTCCTTATGCTTGTTCAAAGTTCTATATTTGAAAAATCAAATTTTCCATTCATCTCTGGTGTTTTCATTAGGAATACTTGAAAATCCTCTATTTCATTTAATGACCAGTTTTTCCTCTGAAGGAATATATTCAATTTTTCTGAGCAGGATTTTCTTGGTTGTAATCCTAGCTCCATTACTCTCCAGAAGATCATATTCCAAGCCCTCCAGTTCTTTAATGTTGAAGCTGCTAAATCTTGTATTATCTTGATTATGGTTCCACTATAATTAAATTTCTTTCAGGTTTCTTTCTGGATGCTTGCAATATTTTCTCTTTGACTTGGGAGTTTCAGAATTTGGCTATGATATTCCTGGGAGTTTTTATTTTAGGATCTCTTTTAGGAGGTAATTGGTGGATTCTTTAAATTTCTATTTTGTGAATGGATGTCCATCAGTTGGAGAATGGTTGGGTAAATTATGGTATATGAAGGTTATGGAATATTATTGCTCTGTAAGAAATGACTGGCAGGATGAATACAGAGAGGCTTGGAGAGACTTACATGAACTAATGCTGAGTGAAATGAGCAGAACCAGGAGATCGCTGTACACTTCAATGCTGTATGAAGATGTATTCTGATGGAAGTGGATATCTTCAACATAAAGAAGATCCAACTCACTTCCAGTTGATCAATGATGGACAGAAACAACTACACCCAGAGAAGGAACACTGGGAAGTGAATGTAAACTGTTAGCACTACGGTCTATCTACCCAGGTTACTTATACCTTCGGAATCCAATACTTAACGTGCAACAAGAAAATTAGATTTACACACATATATTGTATCTAGGTTATACTGTAACACATGTAAAATGTATGGGATTGCCTGTCATGGGGGGAGGGAGTAGAGGGAGGAGGGGAAAATTTGGAAAAATGAATACAAGGGATAATGTTATAAAAAAAAATTACTCATGCATATATACTGTCAAAAAAATTTTATAATTATAAAATTAATTTAAAAAAAAAGAAAAATAAATAAATTTCTATTTTGTCCTCTGGTTCTAGAATATCAGGACAGTTTTCCTTGATAATTTCTTGATAGATGATGTTCAGACTCTTTTTTTGATCATGACTTTCAGGTAAGCCAATAATTTTTAAATTATCTCTCCTAATTCTATTTTCCAGGTCACTTGTTTTGTCAATGAGACATTTCACATTTTTTCTATTCTTTTCATTTTTTTTTTTGTTTTGCTTTTTGTATCTTGATTTCTCATAAAGTCATTAACTTCCATTTGCTCAATTCTAATTTTTAAGGAATTATTTTTTTCAGTGATCTTTTGTACCTTTTTCTCCAATTAGTCTTTAAGGCATCCTTCTCCTCATTAGCTTTTTGTATTCCCTTCTGCACCATTCTCAATTCTTTTCTTGATTTTTCCTCTCTCTCTCTTACTTGATTTTCAAAATTTCTCTTGAACTCTTTCATGGCCTAAGCCCAATTATTATTTTTTGGGGGGGAGACTTTGGATGTAGGAGTTTTGATCTTGTTATTTTTTTTTTTTTTTTTTTTTATGCCGAGGCAATTGGAGTAACTTGCCCAAGGTTATACAGCTAGGAAGTGAAAGTGTCTGAGACCAGATTGAACTCAGGTCCTCCTGACTTTAGGGCTGGTCTCTATCCACTGAGCCACCTAGCTGCCCCTACAAGTATGTCTTTTGATCCACACAACAACCCCTGAGAGGTTGAGTTCTATTTTGATTCCTAATAGTTGAGGAAACTAAAGCAGACAGAGGTTAAGTGAGTTGGCCAACTTGAACCCAGGTCTTTTTGACTCTAGATTGAGAGCTCTATCTACTACATCACCTAGCTGTCCTCCATGGAGGGTATTCATGATAAAAACTTTAGAAAGATTGGACAGGCTTTCACAAATGATATTGTATAGCTGAGCAAACCCAGTATTTCTCATCATATAATTAACTGAAAGGTGCAAAGAATATATGATCCCACCAAGGTTCTTTGTTGAATTAAAACATTTGAGGGGAAGGAAGAGGGGGGAGTTGAGGGGAAATGAGCAAACCTTACTCATATTAGAATTGCCTTAAAGAGGAAAGAATACATACATACATATATATATATATATATGCATATATATATATACTCAATTGGGTATAGAAATCTATCTTATTCTACAGGATAGTTGGAGGGAAGGGGCTGGGAAAGTAAGAGAAGAAGAAACAGATTGGGGGAGGAGGTAGCTAGTAGCAAAACATTCGAGGAGGGATAGGATAAAAAGAGAAAGATAATAGAATAAATAGGGGGAAACTAAGTCAGAAAGAGTAATTGTGAAAACAAAATTTGAAGCAAGTTTCCCATTTCTGAAACATACAGAGAAGTAGGTTAAATTTATAAAAAAAGAAAAAAGATAGAAAAGCCATTCCCCAATTGATAAATGATCAAAAGATAAGAATAGTTTTCAGATGAAGTAATCATAACTATCTATTACAGCCACATGAAAAAAATAGTCTAATTTACTATTGATTGGAGAAACACAAATTAAAACAATTCTGAAGAACTATCACATACCTGTCACATTGGCTAATAGGACAGAAATGGACAATGTTAAACATTGGGAGGGATGTTGAAGAGGAGACATTGATGCATTGTTGGTGGAGTTATGAACTGATTCAACCATTCTGAAGAGCAATTTGGAACTATGTCCAAAGAGCTATCAAGCCATACATGACCCAGCAATACTATTACTAGATCTTTATCCTAAAAAACAAAACAAAAAGGAAAAGCAGCTCTTTTCTGGTGGTAAAGAAACAAAAATTGAGGGGATGCCTATCAATTAGGGAACAGTTGAATAAATTTTGTTATGTAATTATGATAAAATACTATATTGTGCTATAAGAAATAATAAACAGGATGCTCTCCAGAAAAATCCGGAAAGATTTCCATGAGCTGTTGCAAAGTGAAATGTTCTGTGTACAAAGTAATAGCAATATTGTAAGATGATCAGTGGTGAATTATTTAGCTATTCTCAGCAATACATTGATCCAAGGCAACTCTGAATAGAATTTCAGTCAATTTATAAAGATTTTACTTACCTAAGACAGGATGGATATAATGGAATTTTTTTAGAGGGCAGAGGTAGAAAGCAATGCTTTATACATGATAGAATAGAGAACAAAAGGAAAAGATATTTTTAGATAAAATAATAAATTGTTCAGTAAACACTGAAATATAGCTGGAATCTTAAGACTAATCTTTAATACAAGATACATAAGTATTTACATGACATATTTATCTTAAGTAAATTAAGATAATAAAGCTGAACCAGAAATTCTCTCATCTCTTATTTCTTATTAACTAATTAAACACCAGAGCTATAATTTGATGTTTCAGTTTGGTTTTGCAGTGATGTGCTCATTTTAAATAAATGAAGTCTGCCCCCACCCCACAAGTCCTTCTTATCATACTAGTAATATATCTATTAAAAATTCTTGGGGCAGTTAGGTGGCGCAGTGGATAGAGCACCAGCCCTGAAGTCAGGAGGACCTGAATTCAATCTGGTCTCAGACACTTAACACTTCCTAGCTGTGTGGGCAAGTCACTTAACCCCAGTTGCCTCAGCAAAATAAATAAATAAATTCTTGCTTTAATTTCAGACTTCCTGAGCTCAAAACTTTAGAATTTTCCCAGATAGTGCCTTTCGTCCTCCCCTAATCTGACATCTCACTGCTAATTTGTAACCTGTTCTGTGCTGCCCAATGACTTAGAGGAATCAGATGCAGACCTGAACTTATTTCCTATCCTGAGTATAGCTTTTCATTGTGATAGATGTCTTGTGAATGTGTTAATACAGAGACAAATGTCTCTGATTCTCAGCTACCCTCAAATGGTCATTTATAAGATCACTCTGACAGATACTATAGGGTGTGCCCTTGCATGCTAGGTTTTTGCCAAGGATTGGCAGCTACTCTGCTTTAACACAATCTTTTGTTAGGATGTTGGGTTTCCTTTTGGCCATCAAATCCCCTTTAGAAGGGACTTGACCCAGGTGATGGATTCAGGATATAGATTTACTTTTTTTTTTTTTTTAAATGGCCAAGGTGGGAATTCCTTTTGTTTGACTGTGTAATTTGTTACAACGGGCTTGTTTTTTTCATTTTTTTCTCAAAGTGGAAGAGGGGGGTGCAAAAAATAATTTTTTAAATTTAAAAATTTTTAAGAAAAAAGAATGTGAAAAAAACAGAAAAGATCACGGAAATGAAATAGAAACTAGGGAGTGAGGGAAAGGATTTCAAGGATTGGTCCATTTAACCTGAGAAATCTGTGTGATGACCTTTTGTGATCCAAAACCAAGTAAAGGATTAGTACATATGGTCTTTTTTTTTTTAACCAAATATTCTCTAGGTTTATGTAAAACTAACAAAGAAGAATCAGAGAAAGTAGGAAGGAGTTCATTGGAACATAGTTATAAGCCAGGGTGGAACAGGACAAAGAAAAATCACAAATTCTGCCTCAGATAAATGAAGTTGGCCTGTTAATAAGTAATGGAATAGAATCTGAACAAAGGCCATCTGATTTTAAATCATTCTGTTTATTCTGCTATAACACATTGACAGGAGAGAAAATGACATGGTGGAAAAAAGAGAAAAGAAAATCCCAACTGAGGAAAAGAGAAAGAGAATAAAAGAATTTAGTTCTTATAAGTCAAGAGAGACAGAGAATAAAGAAAGCAAGTGAGCAAATGGTGTATGTCTGTGGTTTGAAGCATTAAATAATAGAAATAGGGTAAATAAATGTCAAAGTTCGGGAAGAAAGGGAAATGAAACCATGGGGGTAGTACAGAGAAGGTCTGATGGAGTACAGATCTGGGAAGGATGGACCATGATGTAACTGAGTAGGGAAAAGGTGATGCTTAAAAACAGAGAAGGAAAAACCATTGATGTGATTAGATAAAAAATAGGTAAAAGAATAACAGATATTCCAGATTGTTAGAGAAAGAGAAGTTAGAAGAGAAGTAGGGATATGCTACTGAGAGGGGGAGGAAGAGGACATTATTCTCAGATGTTGAACACATGTAACCAGAGTTTGGAGAAAATGACTAAGGAAAGAATAAGTTCCATTCCTGTAGCACTTAAAGATTTACAAAATGCTTTTCTTATAGCACTTGAATGAAATAGTCTTCTCTCCCCACGTGAAAGATGAAAACTATGAGGACTAAGGAATAATGAGAGTTTCATGATAACATTACTAATAAGTTTTGAAATTTGATTTTGAACCCAGGTTTCTTAACTCCAAGCCTAGCACCCTTCCCAACACTCTGCCACCCTTCTTATGAGAAAAGTGAACAAGCTTAGGAAACTGAAGGGTTAAAGAACTTCTCTGGCCTCTGGAATCCAGTTCCCATTGCTGCAGTCTGATAATCACAAGAGATTTAAGAAATGTAAACATAAAGATAACCATTGTGGGGGGGGGGAATCTGTTTTTGTACCTCTTTTTTAAAGTAATATAAAAGTTATATGTCAAGAGAGTGTTAATATTAATTAAAAAAACTAATTTGGCTTGCCAATTTTTTTTTCCTTTTCTCATTTCCCCTCACCCTTAGATAGTAAACAATTTGATATATGTTATATCCATTTAATCACACAATCACTGTATTAGTCATATTGTGAAAGAGTATATAGAGGAAATAAAAATAAGAAAAAACACAGAAAGTGAAAAATAGTATGCTTTAATCTTCATTCCAATTTCACCAGTCTTTTCTGAAGGTGGATAGCATTTTTTATCATGAGTTTTCTAGAATTGTCTTGGATCATTGCATTACTGAGAATAGTTAAGGCATTCACAGTTGATCATCATATAGTATTGCTGTTACTGTGTCCAGTATTCTCCTAATTCTACTCAGTTCAGTTTGCATCAGTTCATATGTCTTTCCATGTTTTACTGATATCATTCTGCTGATTATTTCTTATAGCACAATATTTATATTTCTTATAACACAGATTTCATTATATATCACAATTGAGGCATTCCTTCAATTTCCAATTGTTTGGCACTACAAAAATAGCTAATATGATTTTTTTTTTTTTTTTTTTTTTAGAAATAGGTCTCCTTTCTCTCTTTTTAAAAATTTCTTTGGGATGCAGAGTTAGTAATAATATTGCTGAATCAAAGGGTATGACAGTTTTATAACTTTTGGGGCATAGTTTCAAATTGCTCTCCAGAATGGTTAGAGTTCACAATTGTGCACTAGTGTTACAATTTTTCCATTTCCCTTCCAACATTTGGCATTTTTTTTTCCTGTCATATTAGCCAAACTGATATTTGTGAGGTGCTACCTCAGAGTTGTTTAAATTTGCATTTCTCTAATCAATGGTGATTTAAAGCATTTTTTTCATATGCCTATAGATAACTGCTGCTGCTTCTTCTTCCTTCTCTTTTTCTTCCTCTTCCTCCTCTTCCTCTTCCTCTTCTTCTCCTCCTCCTCCTCCTCTTCCTCTTTCTTTTCCTTCTTGCCTATTCATTCCTTTGAATCAATTGAGGAATGACTTGCATATTTTTTTCCCAAAAAAAGTCAGATCTAAACAACCAGAAAAATATTAATTGCTCATGGACAGACCCATTCAATATAATAAAAATGCAATTCTACATAAATTAATCTATGTATTTAGTGTTATACAAATTAAGCTATCAAAAATCATTTTATGGAGCTAGAAAAAATCATAGCAAAATTCATTTGGAAGAACAAAAGGTCAAGGATATCAAGGAAATCACTAAGAAAAATGTGAAGAAAGGTGGTCTAGCTGTATTATATATTTCATAAATCTCACAGGTTAATTATTGCATGGCCTCCTAATTTACTTATGGTATAATCCTTTATGTTTAAATCATGTACCCTTTTTGAGCTAATCTTGATACATGGTGTTAAATGTTGGTTTATATCAGTTTCTGCCAAACTGGTTTCCAGTTTTCCCTGTGGTTTTTAGTCAAATAGTAAGTCCTCAAAGCATAGATCTTTGGACTTTATCATATAGTACTGCATTACATAGATTACTATGGTCATTCACTACAATTAATAATAATAGAAATTAGGAGGGCATGGAATAGTTAATCTGTGATTTATGGAGAAGGAGAGAATTTATAATCAAACAAAAGGTAAAAAACATTACTAGATGAAATAGGTACAATTTAGAGAATTGAGTCAAATTATATGAATGCAAGTCATTCCTAAATTGATTCAAAGGATATGAACAGGCAAGAAGGAGGAGGAAGAGGAGAAGGAAGAAGAAGAAGAGGAAGAGGAGGAGGAGGAGGAAGAGGAGGAGGAAGAAGAAAAAGAAAAAAAGAAGAAAAGAGGAGGAGGAGAAAGAGGAAGAGAAAGGGGAAGAGAAAGAAGAAGAGAAAGGGGAAGAGAAAGAAGAAGAAAAAATGTTTTGTAATTGTGTTCACATAATTCCTGGGTTAGTCTTGTCAGATAGATAACCCAAGGATTTTATTTTGTCCACAGTTATTTTAGGTGGAATTTCTCTTTTTACTTTTTGCTGTTGCAGTTCTTTGTGGATCACAAATAGGAATGCTGATGATTTATGTGGGTTTATTTTATATTCTACAACTTTGATTAAGTTGTTAATTATTTCAATTAGCATTTTAGTTAATTCTTTAAATATATCATCATATCTACAAAGAGTGATAGTTTTTTCTCATCACCTCTTTTTATTTCTCTAATTTCTTTTTCTTCTCTTATTGCCATAGTTAGTATTTCTAGTACAACATTGAATAATAGTGGTGATAATGGTGATCCTTGCTTCACCCTTGACTATATTGAAAGACTACTAATTTTTCCTCATTACACATAATGCTTCCTGATGATTTTAAATTTATAATTTTATAGATTTCTTTGCATTTATAATTTTAGCTAAGCTCCATTTATTCCTATTCTCTTTAATGTTTTTAATAGGAGTGAGTATTGCATTTTATCAAAAGCTTCTTCTATATCTATCGAGATAATAAAATGATTTCTGTTGGTTTGTTATTAATATAATCAATTATGTTGGTAGTTTTCCTAATATTGAACCAATTCTGCATTCCTTGTATAAATCCCATCTGGTCACAGCATATGATTTTGGTGATATATTGCTGCAATCTCTTTGCTGGTATTTTATTTTAAATTTTGCTTCTATATTCATTAGAGAAATTTAATCTATAGTTTTCTTTCTCGGTTTTTGCTCTCCCTGGTTTAGGTACTTGCATTTCTTTTGTTGTCTGTGTCTGATTTATCATGCTCCCATTTGAAGTTTTCTTGGTAAAGATATTAAGATGGTTTGTCATTTCCTTCTCCAGTTTATTTTACAGAAGAGGAACTGAGGCAAACAGGATTAAATGACTTGCCTAGGGTTACATAGCTAGTCAGTATTTGAGGCCAAATTTGAAGTAGAAGTAGTAGAAGGAGGAGAAGAGTTATAAGAAGAGGAGGAAGAATAAGGAAAGGAAGAGAAGAAGGAAGAGGAAAAGAAAGGAGGAGGAGGAAGAAGAGGATGGACCATTCACTTCTGACTTATTAAAATCTGACTTTCATTCTTTACCTTTCAATTAAACCAGCCTTTTCAAGGTTGTCAATGTTCAAAACCAAAGGACTTCTCTCAGTCTTTAACCTTCTTGACTTCTACTTTTTGATATTAGACATTTTCTCTCCTAAATACATTCTCCTCCCCTTGTTTTCATGATACAATTTTCTCTAGATTATCTACCTCCCTGCTTTCTCAGTTTCTTTTATAGGATCCTCTTCCATGTGCCAATTGCTATGCATATCCACATCCATAACTCTGTCCTGGACCCTTTCCTATGTTCATTTCTGTTTCCTCAGGTTCAACCACCATGTCTATGAAAATTATTCCAAATCTTCCTACCCAGCTCTTATTTTCCTGCTGCTCTTTTACAAAGAGACAGTGAATTGTATGATGAACAGGAGGATTTCAGAAAAACCTAGAAAGATTTATAGGAACTGTTACAAAGTGAAATGAGCAGAACCAGGAAAACACTGTACACAGTAATAGCAATATTGTCTGATGATCTACAGTAAATGACTTAGCTAGCTTTTCCTTTTTTGTTCTGTTCCTTCTTTCACAACATGACTATTGTAGAAATATGTTTAACATGATTGTATATGTATAACCTATGTCATCTTGGGAAGAGAGAAGGGGAGGGAGGGAAAAAAACTGAAATCAAAATGATAAAAATAAATGTTGAAAACTAAAATGAAAGAATGCTTAAAAAACAAAAAGACAATGATCTGATTTCAAATCCAGCGGCAAACACAGGACAAATAATTTAATCTCTCTTTGCTTTAAGCCACTGGAGAGAAAAATAGCAAAGCACTCCAGTATCTTGTCCAGAAAATACTATGAAAAGTATGATCTAGAGGATCATGAAGTACATGTCTGAAAGATGATAAAAGTATATTTGGTTTTTTTAAAAAGCCATAATAGCTTTTTCTTTTCTTTTTTTTTCCTGAGGCAATTGGGATTAAGTGACTTGCCCAGGGTCACACAGCTAGGAAGTGTTAAGTGTCTGAGGTCACATTTGAACTCAGCTTCTCCTGACTTCAGGGATACTGCTCTATCTACTGCACCATCTAGCTGCCCCAGCTTTTTATTTTTCCAAAATATGTGCAAAGATAATTTTCAACTTTCACCCTTGCAAAACTTTGTGTTTTTTTCTCTTTTCCTCATTTCTCCCAGCAATTCTTCTAAACATATTTCCACATTTCTCATGCTGCACAAGAAAAATCAGATCTAAAGGGGAAAAAAATGAGAAAGGAAAAAAAACCAAGTAAACAAACAACAATAACAGCAACAAAAAAGGTGAAAATACTATGTTTTTATCCACATTCAGTTTCCATGGTTCTCTCTCTGGATGTGGAAGGCTTTTTCTATTACAAGTCTATTGGAATTGCCTTGAATCGCCTCATTGTTGAAAAGAGCCAAGTCAGTCACAGTTGATCATCACATAACTTTGTTGTTACTGTGTACAAAATTCTCTTGGTTCTCACTTCACAGAATCAGTTCACGTTAAATCTTTCCAGCTTTTCTAAATCAGTTTGCTCATTACTTTTTATAGAACGATAATATTCCATTACATTCATAAACCACAACTTATTCAATCATTCCCCAACTAATAGGAATCCACTCAGTTTCTAGTTCCTTGCCACTACAAAGAGGACTGCCATAAACATTTTTGCACATGTGGGTCCTTTTCCCTAAAAGCATATTTGTTACATTGCATTTGTTCTTTTTTCTTATAAAGTGGAAGGAGTATAGAAAGCATGGAAAAAACATTTATTGATAAATGAGTAAACAAAATAAAAATTTTTTACTTTTTTTTTTTTAATGAAAGGATGTGTTGTAACCAAAAATAAAGTAATGCAAATAAAGTAGAAAATATTTATTGGGCAAAAGAATTTCAGGAAATGTATAATTTACCCAGATAAGTCCATGTTGGTAGCTTGTTGGCTGTCCAAAACTATGGGAAATGTTTCTATGCATGGTTATAGTTATCAAATGTTCTTCAGCCCTATGGAAGACTGAGCAAGAAGAAATAGATTTAAAAGAGGAGGGAGTCCATTGCAATACAGTTGTAAGCCAGGGAAGCATGGGGCAAAGAGGACTTATTTTGTGATCTAAAAACTCACTTAGAATCCTTATTAAATCCTTCCTCAGACATTTGTTAGCAGAGTGACTGTGGACAATTCATTCTGCCTGCTTCAGTTTCCTCAGCTCAAAAAAGAGAATCATAATAACACTTTCCTCAGGGTTGCTGTGAAGATCAAAATGAGCTAACTTTTATAAAGCACCTCGTATGTAGGAGGCACTGGCCTTAGCCAAATCACTTAATACATTTGGCCTCAGTTTCCTCATGTAAAATGAGGAGAATTGATTTAATGATTATCATAATACTAAATGTTTGTAACTGCCTCCTCCTTAGCTTCATGGTTTTTTCTTTCCCCAAATGTTGTCATAGATAGTAAGAAAAGCTTTCTTTGTTCCACGACAAAAAAAAAAAAAAAAAAAAAAAAAGAAACCCTATTTCCATATACAAAAAATTAAGGGTAGATATTTGCATTTCTTTTTTTACCTCATGTATTTAAATAACTATTCTTTATATGTTTATCATTATGTTTATAAGATGCCTTTCCTCAAAAGAAGAAAATGTTATTTTTTATATTAAATATACATACATGTGTGCATATCTATATATCTTCAAAAATACAATAATTAATTCCACATAAAAAGTTTAATTGATGTAAGTAGATTCCATAACCTACAAGGAAACCAAAAGAGGCTAAAAAACTGCCTTAGTCAATAAACACTTAATTAACTTGTCAAAAGGTTGGTGAGGACAACATCAGCTTAAAATATAAGTTGTTTATGAACTCTTACAAAGAAGGATGATAGAAGATTTTGAGAGGTATCCCTTCATAAATACCAACTTAAAGAAAAGGGAAAATCAGCATTAAAAAAAAAAAAACTTGGCAATTACAAACTTGACATCTCAGTTGAGATTAATAACAGCAACATACATTTCTATTGTGTTTTAAGGCCTGCAAAATATTTCATTTGAATGTGAAGAGGAATCTGTGGTGGACTTAATCTTCACAGTTTCAAAACTTCTGCAAATGGTCTGAAGCAGCAAACGTCAGAAGGGACAAAAAGCAGAGGAAAAAGAAAAAGGAAACATCAATAAATCCAATTAATAGAGGGATTTGTAAACTTGTTTTAAAATATATTTTAATGATGTTTATAATTTTTTGCCATCCTATGTATGTTATTTTATGTTTTAAATATTATTCTGAGAAGAGCGCTATAAATCTCTCTAGATTACCAAAGGGGTCTATGTCCCCCAAAAAGTCAAGAATTCCTGAACTAATGATTCAGGATTTTTAAAGATGAAACTTGTGTGGGAGAGTGACCCTTACCCAAATTAAAATCAGAGACTCTCAAGGTAGAAAAAAAAAAGATTTATCATGATCTCATGAAAAAGGACAACACATAAAGTGTCAGAGAGGAGTGCAAAGCATAAGCTGTAAAACACAAGATTAAATAGACACTGAATGAGGAAGCCCCTCCCCTTCACCCCCTGCCTTTTCTCCCATTGTCTGGTGGAGTTCAGGTTTGCATTCTAAATGTAGAAATCTATTCCAGAAACAAAAGAATATTAGTAAGTAGCTAACTGTTCATTTAAATTCCCCAGGGAACTGCTGTAAGTCTGCCAGACAATGGTTTCTCCCACCTCAAGGGGGAATTTGTCTTTCACATGCTCTCCCAACTTTATTGTTGCCATTCCCAGTGTCTACTGTATCCCTCATTTTGTCTGTTACCTATTCCCCCAAATAAAATTACCTTTTACTAAAAAGAACGGCCACTGTGAATTCTTCACATGACTGAACCCCAACTTTTAGTGCCTGCCATCATTTGGTGACAAATCCTACATCATAGATCACAACAGTGAGGACTAGTCTGGAATGGGGCATGAGCTAGACAGCAGTCTTTGGCAATTTCCTTCACTACCTGTCCATTATCATCAATTTTCACACAGCAAAAATTTAATTTTACACAAACTCTACTTTCTTTAGCCAACAAGTCTTCTAATATGAATCTGTGTTGGAATACTGCTTCTCTAGTCTATCTGCTAACAAATTCAGTGCCTTTGTCATCTGGTTAGTAATTATTTTGACTACTCAGCATAAAAACTGGGATTCTGTACCCCAAACTCTGTCACCCCAATCATTTGTATCCCTAATAATTGGAATAAATAACCTTTCACAAATAAAAATGCCTATTAGGAAAGTCAGCAACAGAAATGCTCAAAGAAACAGACAGACATATACATCTAGCAACAGATAGATGACTAAGCCAAATACTCATTTACCCATTTACTTAGGATATAATGACCACATATTTTCAGATTGAAAACTTCAAGATCTTACATACTTAAAAGGTGCTCGTAGTTTCTACTGAATACTTACCCTGATTATAGAAATTTACTATAAGAGGAAAAAGCAGGGATATGATTATAATAAAAAACTGGTCCTTCAGGCCTTAGCCTGAGAGCACATGCATGACAGGATAAAGCATCCTTAGCTAATTGTATGCATTAACAATTCCATCTTGTAGTCAAACTCAGGAATAATCTGGTGGGTTCTTATTCAAAGGAGCACCACTAGGAAATTGAGTCAGAAGGATCCCATCTTAAGCAGAGGCCAAGGCTGTCCTTCCAACTCATGCCCAGATACTAATCTTCATCTGTAACAATTTAGGCATTCCTTTAAGTAGCTTGTAGCATATTCCTTTCAGATGGTGTATTACTGGCTTGATCATCTATCAGACAATCATACCTGAATTCAAAATTCCAAATAATCAGCTACAGTCCCAAGAGATTTTATGTCAAATAGTTGTCTTTTTAAATCAAAGTTTTAGGTGAAATTAACTCTCAAGGATCACATATACTAAATAAATATTGACTCTATCTATTTACATTGATAACAGTAAGAGATTCATCCTGGAAAGTTCACATCTTATCTTCCTAAGTAAATAGGTTTTAAATTCAACATTACACAAATCATTTTACTTTAAGATGCTCAATAATCAATCTCTATCAAAACATTTCAAATATTAACTCTGTTCAAAGGGGCAAAGACATAAATCACTGTTCTCAGAATCTCCATAAACAGTGGGAACAGCTTTAAAATGACCCAATCCAATCAATTAAAACTCACGTAGAATATAGTCTTAATTTCACATTAAAGAACCCTATTAGAATCAACATTAATAATTTCTTCATCCTAAAATATGTGAATTCAACTTCCTTCAATTGAAGAATCTTTTCTGGAAATATAAATAACAGGTACAACAACCAATATTTTAAAAAATTCCTCTAAGCACAATTAATCTCCCCTCCCACCAAAACATTCCTAATTGCAAAGTCAGTTTTAGAAGTTATAAATTGTTCTTAACAGTCCATTCTTGAGGTTCCTCCAGTTCTATAAGCTTGGTGTTCTTAGCCTCCAGATTGTAGTCTCAGTCATCTGTAACGTCTGGTAAGAGCCTTCCCACTCTGCTTCTTCCAGGACTTAATAAGCACCCACTCTCCTAGAATTGCAAACTCCAAAGGTGTCTAGGTCAGCAATCCTTGCTTCCTAAGGGCTAAAAGGGATGAGGACACTGCCAGTACCTAATACCTTAAAAACTTATCCTTTGATTTAATAGAGGGCCTTTCTCTTTTTCCTCCCAAATAAATCAATCTCATATGGGGAAAGTCCCAGGTCACTTTGGGGGACAGTTCTAATTCTTTAACAAAGCAATAGGCAAACATTTGGTCCAAGGTAATTTAGTCTCTAACATCAATTTAATGATCCATTTCTTAGAATCTAATTCATTCTTTACACTTTTCCTGATGAGGGCAGATGCCCAGGTGTATGGAATTGCCACTCAGTTTGCAATCCCTCCCCATTATTTCTTATAAAACTTTAGAAGTAAAATATGTTCCTTTATCAGAATCAATAATCTCTACCAATATATACTTAGGTACAATTTGTTCCAATGTTATTTCACTAACTCCTGTTAAAGCAACAGAAACCAGGGGAAAGCTTCCACGTATCCCCACTGGCGTCAATACATTAAAATCTAACTTGAATATTTTGGAACCAGGCTCCCTCCATCCAGAGGGACACCTCCTCAATACCTTCTTATTTATCTTTAGACATATTACACACTTTTCAGATACAATTTGTTTTGCAATTAAATATATTCCATATGCCAAATTTTCTTGCTTTCACTTCTTTTTAAAGGGAGAAAGCAATACAAAACTTAAGATTCAGTATATAGGTAATATCTAAATAACTTCGGACCAAATTTCACAAAACTTATACTACATATCCAGCTGGGCTGACAAAATGTTAGCACAGCTCATACAATTTTTACAAATTACCCAATATACAATTTAGAAAGCAACAGGAGATACAAACATGTGACCTCTTTGGGTAAGTTACCAGAGAACCAATTTTTTAAAAATTTCAGATCAAATACAGATTTAAATTTCTAGTAGCAATACTTCAATATGAATGCACACATATTTCTAAAATCTTATGCCAGAATAAACAAGTTCACAATTTTAGCAAACACTAGTTTTTATCTCATACAATTTCAGAATCAGAATTCCAATTTAAAAACACAATACACAGCCTCAAAATTTAAGGTGGCAGAAAACTGTCCTTTCAAATCTATCTACAAGGCTTTAAGAAATTGACTGACTTTAAGACCCTGGGGAAGAAGGTCAGAAAAATTTGGACCCAAGTGTTCAGCTGCAGGTCTGTGGCCCAGTGACTAGCTCAACCTCCATGCCAGAAATGTTGGGGGTGAGGGAAGGAGGAAGGGAGCCATGTTGACTATGTACAATAAACTAACTCCAGTTAGCTGACTGAGAGATAGTGCCAAGCAACTTAAAACTTAGTCTCAAAACCCCAGAATCTGCTAAACGCGTAATGATAATAAGGGTGGGAATTAGGGTTGTTTCAAACAGAATATAAAATATAGTTAACTCTGATGAAGTAAAAGCTATAATTACTGATAGTTGAAGAATAATTAGTATAGTTAGGTAATTTTTTTTTTTTTTTTTGTATCAAGGGTTCATGGGCTAAATGACTTTGGCTTGCAATTATTATTAGTGGCAGAAGTCAGCATTAACTATTTCTGCAGACCCAAATTGGCCAGTTCTAGGTCCACACAAAGGTCAGTTTTTTCTTTTTGTTGTGGCAGCTAAAAACTTTCCCTATCTTAGAACTAGTCCTTCCTCTCTCTGGCTAAAAGCTATTTGCATAAGTCCAATTATGTACAAAATAAGCATTTTAAAAATCCTGAATAGCCAGAATTTTTCCTTTTGTAGTTCAGCTGACTGAAAGAAACACTGAAAACAACACACAGGCTACACACACACACACACACACACACACACACACACACACACACACACACACACACAGAGCTTTTCTAAATCAAGCTTCTGTTCTCAGCCCCACCTTGAAGTGAAAGTGAAGAAGATAGTTATGGAGCCTAAGTCATGGGAGCCAACTATCTGGGTATTGCATTCTCCTTTGAATTTATACCCAGTTCTCAGGGGATGGACAGTTCCTCCAAGCAAGTGGGGCACCTGCCCAAACAAAACAATAGTATTCAATCTCTATACATTTTGGTATTTCATCCCAATTCTTCCTAAAAGGCCATCTTCCCAGGACACTAGATAGGTTTTTAGAGTCAGCTAGATTGTTCCTTTCCCAAGGTTCACAGTATCTTATCCTCTCTGATGGAGGATGTGCCCAATCTTACAAAGAAAATGGGAGAATCCTTATGAACTTGAACCACTTAGAACTTCTCAATATCAAAGGTAGAAACCCTTTAGATTTCAGCTAAGGAAACAGAACTAGAGAAAATCCTGCAATTTCCAGCCCTGGAGAAACCCAATTCATCAATAAACATGCAGTTAAATTATTTTTTTAAATGCGTCAGAATTAAAAATAATAAAAAAATTTAAAGAGAAAGAGAAATAATCTGTTTTTTGAAAGAGAATACTATCCTAGCAGAGAAGAATATTGACCCACTCGTTAGAATGGTTCAGCTTATGAGAGAAACAAAGCAAAACAGTCATCAATAATATCTTTTTGGCCCAACAGAGAAACTGGTTGACCAAACAGAGAAGTAATGGCTTTACAGAACAGCCACTCATCCAATCCTATCTATGGACTCTGTGAGGGATTCCCCTCACAAAGATTGATATGCTCTTTTTTGAGGCAAAAGTGGGATTGATGTCATGTGAACATTATCTAATCTACCTGACATGCACATTTGTTTTGGACACTATGACACTCTTACTAAAATAACTCTTAGTTTTGCTTTAAATTTCTTCTTAAGCTTCTTAAACTATGGGTGGCAACCCCATAACTGAATGTGGGGATCATAAAAGTATGATTTATTATCAGTAAATGTTTGATTTGTATACCTATTTGCATATATCTATGGGTCACATAAAAATTTCTCATGTGAAAAGGGGTAGTGAGTGGAAAAAATTTAAGAAGCCCTGCTTTAGAGGATGACATCTATAAATAAATGGGCAAGAGGTGCAAGACCTCATACAAGCACATAAAAGAATAGCATTGTGTCTCCCCCCCCTTTTTTTATTCTGTTTCTGAGTCTGTATTTCAGGTATTCACAAACTATGAAGCTGCCTTTTCTGTTCTCTTTCTATATTCTAGAAACTTTGCATCATACAGTGGAATAAGGGAGAGAGAGTTCAGCATCACAACTATGTTCTGTGTATGAACTCAGGGAATATGCAATGAAGAAGTTCTTGTTGTATGCAAACATCTTGAATTTTCTTATTTCCTCTTGAGAATGGAAAAGAAAAGATGTGGGCATAATATATTAATATTAATCAGAGACAGAACTGATAAATAGAAGTATACAAAGAATAAGCACACACACACACACACACACACACACATATTTGTGTCTAATGGTACCCATCTTTACTGGGAGAAGGAAGAATAAAAAACAGAAAAAAATTTACATGATAACTTTATTATATATTTATAAAGAATAGCAAGTTGTATATAATAAATTTGTGGTTTCATACACAATCATCTTTTATTGTATTATGTTACAGAATTGTTTTTCTATAAATTTATTTTTTTAATTTTAAAATTTTAAATAAAAAAACAAAAGCTATGATGCTTGAAAATATATATAATATAATATAGGAGTAATGGTAGACATGATGAAGAGATGTTGGATGACAGCTAGTTTATATATTTGTAAAATGAAATAAATAGATCGAATACTTTCCTCTTATCTTAAGAAAGGTGAGCTCTACTGCATCCTTAGAAGTTCAAGGTATGTCACTGACTAATAAAAAAAATTCTTCTATTAAAATGTGATAGTCCCCTGTGCCACTTGAAAGCAAAAGCAAGGAATTAGGGAGAGAAATAATAATCGAAGTAGTTAGCATTGATATAGTATTTTAAGGTTTGTAAAATGAAGATTTTTGGGTTTGAGACAGGTTGTGACTTAGACAAGGTCTCAAAGCTAATTTTTTTTCAAAGTAATTGGAATTAAGTTACTAGATCAGGGTCGCACAACAAGTATTAGTTATTTGATGTCACATTTGAATTCAAGTCCTCCTGACTCCAGAGCTGGTGCTCTATCCATGGCACCATCTAGCTGCCCCCTCAAAGCTAATTGTGAATGTTAAAGTCATAATTTGAACTCAGTTCTCCTGACTCAAGTCTATCTCTTTTTCTAGTATGATAGACTTCATGATTTTAATCTAAGTTGGAACTACCATTTTGCTCTTTAAAAGCTAAATTAATTTTTATTGGCCACTGAAGATATACCAAAACACACATGTATTTTGTTTACATAAATCTGATTTTGATGCTTAATATTTATATGGCATTCAACAAATCACTTAACTTAGCTGGGACTTAATTTAACTCATCTGAAAAGTATGTGTGTGTGTGTGGGAGGGCAGGATATTTTATCCTCAAAACAAACCTATGTAGTTGTGAGCTACTATTATTACCCCCATTTTATAAAAGAGAGAACAAGGTCAAAAATAGTTAAGGTTCTTACCCATGATCTCATAACCAGGAGTGTCTGAGGTGGAATTCAAAACAAGACCTTTTTGACTCCAGGCCCAGCAATATAGCATCACTTACTGCCATCTTTGCAGTGTCTTGCAAGCCTTGAAGCCTAGAAAGTAATTTTTCTACATTCTAATGTTTAGCACAATCTCTGACAGAAGAACTTAATACATTCTTGTTGCCTTATTGACTTGACTGAGAGTCAACCATTCCTCAAAGAGCCATACAAGATTATTCAAATGGAAGAGAAATCAGCTGGTCAAAAGGCATCATGACTCAAGTATGAAAAAGGCAGAATGGAAAACACCAACATACCCTGCTGCTAATGACTAATTGGGAAACTAGTTCTAAGTATTCTCAAGATAAAAAGAAATTTCAAATATGTAGTTGGCTTTGAAAGTACATTTATACAATTTATGCTTCTATAGCAACAACAAGATGAATAAAGAGAAGGAACATGAGGAAATTTATAGTCTGCTCCTTCCCCTTCCATTTTTCAAATGAGGAAAACTTTTCTCAGAAAAGTTAAGAACTTTGCTCAATATTATAGCGGTAGCAAGTATCATAGCCAGGATTTATATAAACAAAATACACATTTGTGTTTTGGTATACTTAGAAATTGAATAGATAATTCCAATAGACTTGTGATGAAAAGTTCCATCTGCATCCAGAGAAGGAACCATGGAGACTGAATGTGGATCAAAGCATAGTATTTTAATATTGGATTGCTTGCTATCTTGGGGGGAAGAGAGAGAAAAGGGAGAAAAATTTGGAACACAAGGCTTTGCAAAGGTGAATGCTGAAAATTATCTTTGCATGTATTTGGAAAAATAAAATGCCATTTAAAAAGAAGAAACTGAAGTAATTATATAGAATAAGACTTCAGTAGCCAATAAAAATTAATTCAGTTTCTTAGAATCTAATGTTAGTTTAAACTTGTGAAATATGAGAGGCATTATGACATACTGGAAAAAGGGGTAAACTTTAAATTCTACCTCTGATATTTAATATTAGCTTTGAAAGCTCAGCTAAGTCACAACCTGTTGGAACCACAATTTCTCTGTCTATAAAATATAGATAATAATAATATTAATTGCTTAAATACATATTGTCTTTTAGACATAATTGACATAATTTCTCTAATTTTATCTTCATAGCAACCCTAAAATTATCTATGAACTTATGATGATGCTCATTTTATAGAAAAGAAATAGACTGAGCTGGCTTAAGTGATTTTCCATAGCATCATAAAGTAAAAAGGTAACACTGATGGATTGGAATCCAGGTCTTTCTGAATACAAGTTCAGCATTCTATCCACTTTATTAGGCAGTCAATTAAGCAACAAAAGAACATTTATTAAGTGCTAACTACTGTGTGCCTGCATTATTTAGCATTGAAGATACAAAGAAAAATAAAACACAAAAATTCCCACACCATGTTGCTTTATCTATACTTCATAGCACATTGGGTTATTATGAAAAAAGTACTTGGCAAACATCATTGTACTGTGAACTTTGTCTTCAGCATCCTCAGTATCTACCTTCAGAACCTATTTCTATTTTTGAGTGTACCCTCCCCACTCCCAAATCAAGTATTCAGTTGTACTTATTTCCTTTAGTTTGTTGCTGTACAATCATGTTTAAATTCTTGTGGGGTTTCTTGGCAAAGGCACTGACGTGGTTTGCCATTTCCTTCTCCAGCTGATTTTGTAGATGAGGAAACTGAGACAAACAGGGATAAGTGACTTGCCCAGAGTTAACGAGTAACTCGTTAATTCATCTAAGGCTAGATTTAAACTCAGGAAAACATCTCCTTGACTTCAGGCTTGGCATTCTATCCATTAGCTGCCTCCCTTCCTTTTAACCTCTATTAAAAGAGATGCTATTAATAAAGGCTAGAACATTGTAGGAGCTTGATAAATGTTTTTCTCTCTCCCTCAATCAAAATCTGCTTTTAGCAAAAGCCCAGATAAACTTGTTCACTTTAAAAGTATTACTCTTCTCAGGGAGTTCTGAGAATTTATGGGAAATCACATGGGAATGAAATCCTTGAGCCAAAGGAATGAAACCCTGAGGGTGAACTCTCTGGCTTTTGTTGTAAAGTAAAAATGTCTTCTTTCTAGTCTGTGAGGGGACAATCCAAGCAGGACAGAACACAAGGGAGATCTTTATGGTATCTCTGAAATCAGACCATATAGGCAACCAATTAGACTCACCCTGCTTTAAAATACAGTTCAGGGATAGGCTGTATAAGCCACATTAAGTTGAAGACTTTGAGATCTGATACCCAATTCAGTATTCTATGCATCTAACCATAAATTCCACCAGGAAAAATGCTTCATTTCTAGGTGGGGCACTTATCTCCTTGCATAGTAGATAGCTGGGTGATAAGCCAAAGCTGCTGGCATAAATTCATCTATGAGGTGGTTAGTTCCTGATTCATGCCAATGAGAGTTAGAGAAAATAAAAAGCAATTAGCTGGTTCATTTAGTCTGTAGAGGCAATCTGTCTGGATAATTTTGGCCAAAAAGTTCATAAGATTTAGTGCTAAAAGCCACCTTAGAGATCGTCTAGTATATTTTTAGATTCTGAGGTTCAGAAAGATATGTGACTTCCCTAATGTCAGACAGATTATAAGTAACCAAGCTAATTTGAACACAGGTCTTCTGGCTTCAATTTCTTTGCCTTCATATTTGAGCCCAGTACAGTTTTGTGCGCATACAGCACAGCATCATACGAACAATGGAAAATTCATCTATTTGGTTACTGAATATAATTAGGTGGCTGTGTCTGCACAGCTCAGCCCCTGAATGAATTTTCTAACCTGGACTCACTGTCAAAAACTAATTGGAATGAATAATTCCTCCCTTTGTGCTGGATAGAGAATTCTGAGGAGAAAGTTTTAAGCAGTAAGAAATAACCATCCCTAATCTTTCCATGGGGGAAAAAACCTGAAGTATGAATCAAAATAGAGATCTACCCTCTTGAAACTCCACATTTCATTGATTTTGAACTTTCAAGAGAGAATTATTGGGGATCCTTCTGAAAAATGTTTTTGCTTGATTGAAAGAGGAGGACAACTTGGAGGTGTTCATGCTTATCTGAACCTCTGTAATGTAAATATTGATATCAAAATTATCCAGCGGACTGTTTCAGACTGAGACAATTCTTTGCCTTTTAAAGGTAGAAAAATAAAATAATGCTATTAAAAACTCTTCTTTAACCCCACAATCTGCTCCACATGTATTTTTGATTCTTATACATCTTTTGATTAAAAGGGGGGGCACATTAGAGTTATTTCCCAGATCTAGATTCTGGCAAGTCCTACCAGTAGGGATATAGTATAAAATGAGAAGGGTGTTGGAGTTGAGCCTGGGAATACAGGCTCCACTATTTATTAGCTCCTTAAACCTTGGTTTTCTCTTCTGTAAAATGGGGATAACGACACTTATAGTTCTTGTTTCATTGTAACATTCTTATTATACTGTAAATGCTTAGCTAAGTCTCTTCCACATCAATCCATTCAACCAACATTAATTAAGGGTCTACTCTGTTAAAGATACTGTGCATGGATCCTGGGATTGGGGAATGAGATCAGAAACAAAATAATCTCTTTCCTCTAGGAACTTGAATTCTATAAAATTTTTATTATTGAGGTGAAGGAAGATGATGAATATCCAACCCTTATTATGTCTAGAAGGCCTACATGGGAAGATTTCTTAGGATTTACAGATGAAAGAATTATAAATCATAGATTTAAAATGGGGAAGAACCATGTTAAGTTTTATTATGAGCCAAAAACTGGCTTTTTTTTTTTTTGTTTTTCTGTTTTTTTTCCTCTGAGGCTGGGGTTAAGTGACTTGCCCAGGGTCACACAGCTAAGAAGTGTTAAGTGTCTGAGACCATATTTGAACTCAGGTCCTCCTGAATTCAATCTTATAGGAGGTGTTAATGCAGATTGAAAAGCACTAGATTTGGTGTCAGAAAACCAGGTTCAAGTCCTGGATCTTCTACTTAGTAACGATGGATGGATGGACAAGTCTCTTCCTCTGTTTCCTCATCTATAAAATGCAAGTGACTCAAGTCCATTGCAAATCTAAAATTACACTCTTGTGACATATTCTATACAAAACAAGATGACATTCTCCACACAAGAGTAAGTACACAAACCAAATGCATTCAATTTAATTTAATTTAATTTAACATTTTTAAAGTACTCATCATGTTTCAGGCACTGTGCTAGACAAAATGAATATAGTCCACACTCTCAAGAAGTTTACTTTCTACTAGAGGGAAAGAATAGACACAGAATGAAAGAGGCATAAAATAAAGATAGAAAAATGTTGGTGAAAAACTGTAGAATTTCAGGGAAGGGGAAGGAGCAGGAAAGAAGTGGCTATTGAAGAGTTACATGTTCCAAAAGATTTAGCTGAGGTTGGAGACCATTCCTGATACGGGGAAGAGTGCATATAAAGGCAGTAGAGGGAGAGGGAATGTCATGTGAGAGCAATAAGTAACTTAGTGTGGCTGGAATGTAGAGTGCTTAAGGGAGAGGAATGTGATATAAACCTGAAAATACAGATTAGAGTGTGATTGAGAAGACCTTTAAATGTTAAACATAGAAATTTGCATTGTATCCTAGAGTCAATGGGGAGCCACTGAAGTTTCTGAAAATGATGCAGTTAGATCCATGTTTTAAGAATGTCACTTTAGCAATTTTGTGAAGGATGGACTGATGAGAGAATGAGACATTGGAGACAGGGAGAGCAGTTAGTGGGCTCTTACCATAAACTATCCAAAACCTGATGAGGACTTGAACTAGAGTAGTAGCCTGGGAAAGAATTATATTTGAGAGAGATAATCAATAAGATTTGTCAATTGAAAGAATATGAGGGTGAGGAATCAAGTGAGAGTGAGGAAAAAAAAATGACTCCTAAGTTATGAACTTATGTCACCAGACAGGTAATGATATCCTCAACAGAAACAAGGAAGAAAGGAGGAAAAGGTAAGGTTTGGGGGGAAAGTATAAATTTAATTCTAGATATAAATTTGAGATGCCAATAGGACATCTAGCTAGAGATGTACAGCAAGCAGCTGGAAACATGAAACTAGAGCAAGAGAGCATAAATGTAGAGCTTAGATGGAATTTCAGAGGCATCTGGTCCAACCTCCACAAGTCACAGATAGGAAAACCAAGACTCAGAAAGGCCAAGTGATTTGATCAAGGAGGGATAGGGAAGGGAGAAAGGAACATGATTTCTTAAGAGTCTTCTCTGGATCCTTTACAAATATTGACTTATTTTGATCCTTAAAATAACCCCAGGAGATCTTCTGTGGAAACTGGGGCAGGCAGAGTGAATTGTCCAGGGTCATTCAGCTAATAAATGTCTGAGGTAGAATTTGAATCCAGGTTTTCGTGAATTCTGACTTCCTGAGCTCTATTCACTAGACCAATAGCTGTGATTAGTAGCAAATCTAAGTGAGATCTTAGAATTCAAATCCAGTTCTCTTTGCCCCCATGTCTCCCTGACCTGTAGCTATGTTCCAATGGTCTTCCTCCTCCCTTAAATCTATTTCATCTTGTTCAGTTTTCCATAGGTCTGAAAATATTTGAAGAACATACTTTTCATAGAAACCTTTTACATAGTTTGGGACAATAAATAAGTTACCACAAAGACTTCAAGCCTTGAAATTCTTCTTTACAAGACCTATTTTCCATTCCATTTACATTATTTTTCTTTGAAATCTTTCCAGTTTCCTCATATCTTTTCTTTTAAAAAAAAAAAAAAAAAAAAAAAAAAAAAAAAAAAAAAAGTTTAAATTTTTTAAATTTTATTTTTCCAATTAATAAAAAAACTTTTTTTTTCTTTTTAAATAATTTTTTATTTTCAAAATACCTGCAAAAAAATTTTCAGCGTTTACTCTTGCAAAACCTTTTGTTCCAAATTGTTTTCCTTTCCTTGCCCCCACTGCCTTCCCCTAGATAGCAAGTAAGCCAATATAGGTTAAATATGTGCAATTCTCCTCTACATATTTCCAACTTGCACAAGAAAAATGTTGCCCAAGAAAAATCAGATCAAAAGGGAAAAAATAAGAACAAAAAACAAACAAACAAACAAACAAAACAAAAACAAAAACAAAAACAAAAACAAAAACAAAAACAAAAACAAAAACAAGCAAACATCAACCAAGAAAATGTGAAAATATTATGTTCTGATCCACATTCAGTCCCCATACTCCTTTTTCTGGATGTAGATGGCTCTCTCCATCACAAGTCTACTGGCATTGGTCTGAATCACCTCATTGTTGAAAAGAGCCATGTCCATCAGAGTTAATCATCACATAATCTTCTTGTTGCTGTGTACAATGTTCTTTCTCTTGGTTCTGCTCATTTCATTTAGCAATCAGTTCATGTAAATTTCTCCAGGTCTTTCTGAAATCATTCTGCTAATCATTTCTTATAGAATAATAATATCCCATTACATAGCCCTTTGGGCATAATTCTAAATTGCTCTCCAGAATGGTTAGATCAGTTCACAACTCCACCAACAATGTATTGTTAGTGTCCCAGTTTTTCCACATCCCCTCCAACATTCGTCATTATCTTTTCCTGTCATTTTAGTCAATTTGAGAGGAGTCTTAATTTGCATTTCTCTAATCAATAGTGATTTAGAGCATTTTTTTCCTATAACTAGAAATGGCTTTAATTACTTTGTCTGAAAATTGTCTGTTCATATCTTTGACCATTTATCAATTGGAGAATGGCTTGTATTCTTATAAATTTGATTAAATTCTCTACATATTTTAGAAATGAGATCTTTATCCAACTCACTTCCAGTTGATCAATGATGGACAGAAATAACTACTCCCAGAGAAGGAACACTGGGGAGTGAATGTAAATTGTTAGCACTACTGTCCATCTACCCAGGTTACTTATACCTTCGGAATCTAATACTTAACATGCAACAAGAAAATTGGATTTACACACATATATTGCATCTAGGTTATATTGTAACACATGTAAAATGTATGGGATTGCCTGTCATCGAGGGGAGGGAGTAGAGGGAGGGAGGGGATAATTTGGAAAAATAAATACAAGGGATAATGTTATTTTAAAAAATTATTCATACATATATACTGTCAAAAATGTATAAATAAAAATTAATTAATTAATTAAAAATTTTAAAAAATTAAAAAAAAAAAAAAAGAAATGAGATCTTTATCAGAGCCCTTGGATATAAAAATTTGTTCCCAGAAAACAAACAAACAACTTTCTGTCTCTTATTTCCCATTCATTCCTTGAGAAAATCAGAAAAACAAGCCCATTGTAACAAATGTGCATAGTTAAGCAAAACAAAGCTACACAGAAAATTTATAGGTCAATCTATACTTTGAGTCCTTTGCTTGTGGAAGGAGGAGGATGCCTCATCATCTTCAGTGCTGTGGAATCAGGTCCAATCACTGTAAATGGATCCGAATTCTCAAGTCATTTCAAAGCTTCAAATCTTTTCCAAAGTATGATGGACAAGACCAGACCCAATACCCAAACAAAAAGTTATACTGAGGCAGAAAGCTGCTAGTCCCAGGAGAGTGTTTAGCATCCAGGAATTCATTCTATAGAGCATTCAGTGACTGGAGATGGTGGGTTGGTTGTTGTCCTTCATTCTCAAAGAGGACCAAAATGATATCACTATGTTAGAGTTGAGATATAGTGTTCCTGACTGTGGCTCGGAATGCTTTGCCACAGTTCAGACACAAATATTCCATATGAACATTTGGGGTAGCTTCTCTAGTTTTGTGCATCTGGAGTTTCTTCTGAGCTAATTAAATACTGCTTTGCTCATAGAACACAGAACCTTATCTGATGAGGGCCTGCCATGCTGGGCAGTCCTCTGCCAGTGTCTCCATGTCATGCAATCAATCCCAAAGTTCTTGAGACCCTAAATGTGTCCTTGTGTCGCTTTTTCTGACCACCTTGTGAGCACTTGCCCTGTGTGAGTTCTTATATCTCTACCTTGCTTAAATCCCATTCACACACAGCTCAAGACATTACCTTCATCTTTTTTATCTTCTTGGTGAACAAAAGACCACCAAATAACAATCACCATTACAAAGAGGAGGCATCTGAAAAGTGACCACTGGAGGGCAGCTGAGCAGCAGAGACAGTTAGTTGCAAAGCAATTGACTGATTGACAGAAACATATAACAAGATGAAAGGACAGCCAGGTGGCACAGGGGATGGAGTGCAGGCACTGAAATTAGGAAAATTTCCTGTGTGACCACATGCAAGTCACTTAACCTGTTTGCCTCAATTTCCTCCTCTGTAAAATGAGCTAAAGAAGGAAATGGTAAACCATTCCAGTATTTTTGCCAAGAAAACTCCAAACAGCACCATGAAGAATCAGAAATGACCGAACAACAATAAAATGCCCAAGATCTCTTGCTTGGCCTAGGAAAGAAGTTCATATCTCGACGTGATTAAATTCCTGCAAGCCAGAGATAACACAAAGCTATAATTCAAAAGAACAGATCAGAAATCTGATTTCAGATTAGAAGGGGAAGATGGTATCTCAAAGGAATATTCCTAAGCCTTAGGTTCAGGAACACATACATTAACAAAAGGGTCAAAAGTCAACAAAGAGCAGTGAAAACCAGGGGGGGATGTCAAGATAAAACCAAGAACAACATAACTAGCACATTAATATTAAAGAACATGGAACGAAGCAGAGCAAACAGTCATAGAAAATGATTTCAGTTAGAACTAAAATGATTGTCTCTGTGAGGAGTGTCAGGAAGAGAAGGGCTGAAGAAAAAGTAGATTGGGATTCATCTGCACAGAACTCAAAACCCAAAGGAACTCTAAAAAATACAGAAGAGAGTTATTGGGTACATCCATGCATAGTGATTGGCACCCAGATGAGCATCCAGCAAAGGAAACTAAGGTAACATTGGGTAGATATCCAAGAGAAAGCCATGAAGACAAAGAAAAGCGTGAATACTTAGTCCAATATTGCCGACAAGTAGAGAAGGTTGAAGACTGAGAAAAGTCCTTTGGTTTTAGGAATGAAGAGGCCACTGGTGAGCATGGAATGGCTGATTCCAATTTGATGGAAGGGAGTGGAATTCCTAGTGGAAATCAGGTTTCAATAGGGTGAGTAGTGGGGGGGGAGGGGGAACATGAGAAAATTGAAACAAAGACCCTACCCAGCTTTTTCTACTGAGGAAGATATGAAAGACCTAGGGTGATAGCTTCCAAGGATGACAGGGACAAATGAAAAAGGTTTTGCTTTTGTTTTTGTTATTGTTTTTTTTAGGTTGGAGAAGATATGGTCACGTTGGTTGGCAGCAGGGAAGGAGACAGCAGATTGAAATTAGGGAAGAGCAAGGGGTTGATTGATAAATAACAACAAGAGTAGGGGCAGCTAGATGGTGCAGTGGCTACAGCACAGACCTTGAAGTCAAGGGAATCTGAGTTCAACTACAGCCTCAGATCCTTCTGGTTCTGTGACACTGAGCAATTCACTTAACCCAATTGCCTCATAAAAAAGTTAATAATTTTAACTGGCATTTATCAGTGGTCCTCAAACTTTTTAAACAGGGGCCAGTTCCCGGTCCCTCAGACTGTGGGAGGGCCGGACTATAGTAAAAACAAAGCTCACACTCTGTCTCCGCCTTCAGGCCATTTCCATAACCCAGCGGGCCCCATAAACGTCCTCAGCAGCCGCATCTGGAGTTTGAGAACCCCTGGATAGTACTTTAAAATTTATAAAGTGCTTTATATTATTTTATTTCAAATGATAACTATTCTGATGATAGGTGTGACAATTTTACTCATTTTATAAACAAAGAAATTGAGACTGATGGAAATTTTAAAATCTGCCAAAAGTCCGAGGCAAGATTTAACTCCAGAGCTTCCTAATTCGAAGCTATTGTTTCATCCATTATAGCACCGAGACACAACAGTTGTAAAGTATCTCTGTCTTCTCCCTTCTTTCCATTTCTTTCTCCTCTTTTTGATCTTTTTCTCCTCCTCTTCATCCTTCCCCTTTTCTTCCTTCTCCACATCTCTAGCATATTGTAATGAAAAGCCAAACCCGGTGAGGATCAGAGTTTGAATTCTAAACCAATTCAGGACTGGAATTCTGTGCAGCAAATGGGACCATGGCCCAAAGCATTTCTATTGATGGTCAATAGATGGCAGCACAAGACCATCATTTATATCCATGTCCAATTCCGTGCCAAAAAAAACAACAAAAAAACCCCTACCAACTTTTGTAAAATAGTAAAGCTAGGTGGCGCCGTGCACAAAGTCAAATCCAGCTGTGTGACTCTGGGCAAGTCACTCAAATCCTGTTTGCCTCAGTTTCCTCATCCGTCAAATGAGTTGGAGAAGGAAATGGCAAAACACTCTAGTACCTTTACCAAGAAAACCCCAATGGGCTCATGAAGAGCTGGATATGACTGACACAATGCTTTTTATTCTGTAATACCTTTTTATTCCCCCCCTGAGGCTGGGGTTAAGTGACTTGCCCAGGGTCACACAGCTAGGAAGTGTTAAGTGTCTGAGACCAGATTTGAACTCCTGTCCTCCTGAATTCAGGGCTGGTGCTCTATCCACTGCGCCACCTAGCTGCCCCTCTTCTGTAATATCTTAAGAACAAATCCAGGGGCCACGATGTACCTCACATCTTAAGAATTTAAGAAAACTGAGGCATTTATATATACAATTACAGACTTGAGTTCAAATCTGGTCTCAGACACTTAAGGCTTCCTAGCTTTGTGAACCTGGGCAAGTCACTTAACCTCAATTGCCTCAAAAAAAAAAAAGAAAGGATCACAAATCAGTTTCTTAAAGGGACCACACCGGCTTCAACATCTCCAAGGCAAAGCAGAGGAACATCCTCTTCTTCCCACGTATTCCCACTTCTCAAGAGTCATAGTGACATTTTGTAACATCGTTTCCTTCTTAAATTTTCTCTTGATATTCACTTTAGCAAGATTTTAGCTGGATGTAAAATGTGAGGTATAGAGTGAAGAAATCTGGGTCAAAATTTTAGTTTTCATTTGTAAAAGAGAAGATGGTAACTAAAAATCTTGGGATGGTGGGCAATTAATTTCTCCCTTTGGTTGCAGTTTCCATATCTGTAAAATGTTAGATTGGGAGAGATAAAGTTTCAAGATATTTAAGCTCTACATTTCTAGATAATACTATAATGGGTTCTATCTCTGTCTGTTTCCTTCTGAAGAAGCCTTTTTTAGCCTCCAATCTGATTCAGAAACCAGCCACTTTCCCTTCCCTCCCTTCTCTCCCTCCCTCCCTCCCTCCTTCCTGCCTTCTCTCCCTCCCTCCTTCCCTCCCTCCCTCTCTCTCTTTCTTCCTCCCTCCCTCCCTCCCTCCCTCCTTCCCTCCCTCCTTCCCTCCCTCCCTCCCTCCCTCCCTCCCTCCCTCCCTCCCTCCCTTTCTTCCTTCCTTCCTTCCTTCCTTCCTTCCTTCCTTCCTTCCTTCCTTCCTTCCTTCCTTCCTTCCTTCCTTCCTTCCTTCCTTCCTTCCTTCCTCCCTTCCTTCCTTCCTTCCTCCCTCCCTCCCTCCCTTTCTTCCTCCCTCCCTCCCTCCCTCCCTTCCTTCCTTCCTCCCTCCCTTCCTTCCTTCCTTCCTTCCTCCCTCCTTCCCTCCCTCCCTCCCTCCCTCCCTCCCTCCCTCCCTTCCTTCCTTCCTTCCTTCCTTCCTTCCTTCCTTCCTTCCTTCCTTCCTTCCTTCCTTCCTTCCTTCCTTCCTTCCTTCCTTCCTTCCTTCCTTCCTTCCTTCCTTCCTTCCTTCCTTTCCTTATTTTCTTTCTTTCCTTTCTTCCCTCCTTTCTTTCTTTTTGGTAACAAGAAAGTTTCAATGTTAAAATGATGAGTGAATCTAGAAAGATAGAATTTAATAGAGATAAATGTAAAATCCTGCACACGTTTATTTGCTGTTTGTTTCTTTGTTTAATCACCTACACAAGATAGAGGAGGCCTAGCATAAGAAAAGATCTTTTGGTTTCAGTGCATTTCAAGCATAATTTGGATCAATACATTGAATCTGATAGGCCTGTGATCTCAATGAAGTGTCCTTTGTGATGCAAAATCAAAGTCATTTATGTCGCCTTACTTGTACAATGCAAATATATGCACGGGAGACTCCTTGTCAGAAGAGAGCCTTTACAATTCCATTTTGCTCTAGCAAAGGCTTTTTAAAAAGTCAACAAAGATGCACTGTAAGAGTTTGTATTCTTGGTAGCTTTCAGTCAATTGTGTGACACAATCTAATATAGAATGGCATTTATGAAAGCCTATTTAGGGTTTTTGTTTGTTTGTTTGTTTTTGTATATTCATCATAATGTCCTAAATCGAGGGCCGCTAATAGGGCTCCCAACCTAGAATCAGGAAGATGTGAGTTCTACACCAGCTTCAGACACCTAATAGCTGTGTGCCTCTTAGCAAATTCTGACTGTTTCAATTTCATCAACTATAGCATGTACCTCCCAGAGTTGTTATGAGAATAAAAGGAGATATTTGTAAAATACTAGCATAGAGTATGGCAAACAGTAGGCTCCTTTAGTCCTGTTTGACTCTTTGTGAGCCCATTCGGGTTTTCTAGGCAAAAATACTAGCGTAGTTTATTATTTTCTTTTTCTGCTCATTTTATAGATGAGAAACTGAGGCCAATGGGGTTAAGTGACCTGCCCAGGATCACACAGCTAGTAAGTGTCTGAGGCTGGTTTTAAACTCAGGAAGATAAGTCTTGACTTCAAGCCTAACACTCTATCCACTATTGCACCTAGCTGCCTCCCATAGTCCCTTTGTAATTGCTTATATATTTTCTTTCTTCCACAGATGGAAGTATGACTTATTCCAGAAGATTTTATAAGTATTAAAAATAAGCATACAGGTCAGTATTTAGTAATATTTTCTCGATTATCTTTTTTTTTTGGTAGCAATAATAAGATGTATGATTTCTCCTCCCCCCCCCCCCCCCCCCCGTGTGTTTGGTATTCTTCTGTCTTTTAAATGAAGACTCTCAAAATTATACACCTTCAGAGTTTCTTAATTTCAATTCAAAATTAAATATTCATTAAATACTTATTTAGGCAAAAATGTGTTGGGGAGGTATGTAATTTAGGTATGATTTGCCTCAGCTTTCATATTGTTTGCAGTCTGGTAGAGACATAGGAATGAATGAATAAAAGAAAAAGTATTTATGAAGTATTTACTACATGCAAAACACATGATCCCTACAACAAAAACACAAAAAGAATCCATAAGGGCACAAGAAGAATGTCTAAAAAAAATAAATTCTGTCATGGAGGTCCCCAGAAAGTTAGGTCCCATTATTACTTGGGAGAATCATAGAAGTCTTCTTTAAGGAGATCACATTTGAATTGGAAGCCAAAGGATGAATAAGATTCAATAAGTAAATAAGGTAAAATGAGCAACCATGAATAAGGAAATTGTGAGAGCAGAGGCATAGAGATAATTGCATAGAAGGAAGACCCTGAATAATCTATTTGGACTGCTCTCTCAAAGAGTCTCATTGCTTTTTTAACACTTGGCTTTTCAATGGTACATGCAAGAACTTTGGAATAATTAATTCCAGAAATAGTTATGGGTTGCCTAAAATGCATTTACATGGCGCTTATGCTGATTTGAAAATATCTTATGAAGAAAGTGTTGTGTATTGGGAGGAACAATGGACATGGGATGGATTTGAATCTTGACTTTGCTTCTTACTTACTTTGTGATCTTGATAATTTAATTCCTCTGGATCTTGCTTGCTTCTTCTTAGCATTTGACTTTCTGATATAAAATACCTCCAGATGTCATAGAAGTTTCACCTTTTAGATATTAAAATTTCATTCTTTTCTAAGTGGGAAACAGCAGCTATAGGACCCTGAGATATCACTGTGCCTCTGTCAACAATCAATATGGGGCCTTCTACCAAATCTCACTGTTCATCCATTAGTCAAGTCATTATACTCTTTCTGTTCCATAACTTGCACACTATGCTAATGAGGCAGTACAAAGAACGGAGATTTCAGTCAGTCAGTCAATAAACACTTATTAAGTGTGTACTATGCGCTAGACATGGTATTGAGGCTGGGGATATAAAGGAAAGAAGGAAATAAGGGATCCTACAATAAAGGAGGGAGTTTGTTCAAGCATGGAGGCGGGGAAAGAGCCGTATCAATAAAAGGGCATAAAAAGGAGTGCTGTGGGCTGCATGTGGAATAACAAGAAAATCAGTGTAGTTACTCTATTGAGTAACTTACACTTACTCTATAAGTTAGTGTATTAACTTACACTTACACTTACTCCATTGAGTAAATGAATAAAGGTGAATGATGTTAATGAGACTGAAAAAGTATCCTGGATTCAAATTGATCTGAACTTTAAAACTCAAACAGTTCATAATTGATCCAAAAAGCAATAGGGAGGCACTGGTCAGGGGCTGTCAGTGCTCGCTTTTTCTGAAGAGCAGCATCTGACAGACTATCCTTTGAATGGAAACAATTGCCAGTGAAGATATCCAAGGAAAAAACCAAACACTATGAGTTCTTCAAGAATAGGCAGAATGACTATTGTTATAAATTGCCTTACTTTTATTTATGTTAGATGACTTGGTCACAGAGGTCCAGCTCTAACTCTTAGGATGCCTAAATGAATCAGGTAAATGTCTCTTTTAGAGCATTTAAGAATAATCAGGATGGATTCCCTTGCTCTGCAAATTTTTTCTCTGCTACATTCCTGAGTGATAAAAGTCTACTACTAAAAATTCATTCCTTTAAATTAAATATTGCTCCTTTCAAGCTCCTATTAAAATGCTAACTCTCACTCCAATTAAGCCTTAGGATTTAAATCAAATAAGGATAGAAAATTATTCATTTCATTCCACTTAAAAATAAAATAGTTAAAAGATTTCTGGGGTAGGATGACATGATAGATGGAGAGTGAAGACATATAGTGAAGAAGATCTGAGTTTGAATCTTAATTTATGATATTTAATTCTCTAAAACTTGTGTAATAGCCTTATTTATATAATCTCACTCCAACAAAGCTGAATAGAGGAACAGTAGCTCTGATTCTAGATTTGTGGGGAAAAGATTCTTCGTGGCTGTATTGGAGATAGAGTTGGTACAAGAGCTTTGGAGAGAGGAGGCATTCTTCACATTATACCAAAGTCTCTTTGGGATCCACTGGAGGCCAACAGACAGACATGGAAAAGCAAATATGTAAGTATAACCAACTCCACAACGCGTCCCTGATTGGAAAGGAGGCAGTGAGATAGTGCCAGCAGTGGGTAGCAGTTTGGACCTTGAGGTAGAGAGATCTAACCCCAAATCTGGCCTGATAATGGTAGCTGGGTGACCTCAGAAAACATAACTTCTTTCTGCTTCAGTTTCCTCATTTTAAAAATGCAGATAATAATAGCATCAATCCCAAATAAGCACATAACTTAAAAATGACTGAACAGCAACATCTATCAGGATTGTTTTGAGGATAACAGGAGATACAGATATACCCAATTTTATTGTACTTTGCTTTTTTGTGCTTTGAAATGATTGCATTATTTATTTTTATTTTTTTACAAACTGAGGTTTGTGGCAGCCCTGCATCAAGCAAGTCTATTGGAGCCATTTTTCAACAGCATGTACTCACATTGTGTCTTTGAATAACATTTTGGTAATTCTCAGACTATTTCAAGCTTTTTCATTATTATATCTATTATGATGATCCGTGATCCATGATCTTCAATATTATTATAATTGTATTATCATTTTGGGGCACCAAAAGCCATGCCCATATAAAAGATAATCAATAAATGTGTGTATTATAACTGTTCCACTGACCTGCCATTCTTTGGCTCTCTCCCTTTCCTCAGACCTCCCTACTCCCAAAGACACAATAATTTTGAAGAATATTATATAAACGGGGGCAGCTAGGTGGCGCAGTGGATGGAGCACCAGCCCTGAATTCAGGAGGACACAAGTTCAAATCTGGTCTCAGACACTTAACACTTCCTAGATGTGTGACCCCGGGCAAGTCACTTATCCCCAGCCTCAAAAAAAAAAAGAGTATTATATAAACTTAGTTGAAAAAGCAGTGTCAGGGTTTGAAAAGATTGATCCCACTTGAAAAAAGTTTTACTTTAGGTAAAATACTATCAAACAGCATAGCTCACTACAGAGAACTCCTTTGTAAAAGGAAGAGCTGATCAATGTGGCAAAATTCATTGTTTTCTTATTGTAAGAACTTGCTACAGTCCCCAGCCTTCGGCAACCACCATGTTAGTCAGTAGTCGTTAACATGAAGGCAAGACCTTCTATCAGCAAAAGAGATTTCAACTTACTGAAATCTCAGATGATGGTTAGCATTTTTAGCCATAAAGTATTTTAATTAAGTTATATACATTGCTTTTTAAGATATAATACCACTGCACATTTAATAGACTGCAGTGTAGTATAAACATAACTTATATGTACACTGAGATACCAAAAGTTCATGTGACTTACTTTATTGCAATACACCTTTTATTGCAGTGGTCTGGAACCTAACCTGCAATATCTGTCTGAGGTATGTGTAATCACAGAGTGCTTCGCACATCCTAAAATGTTATATAAATATTATTATTATAATATTTATTCTATTTTCCATTCCTAAAGATTTTGGGGAATTTCCTCAAGAGTAATATTGGGTCCTCTCTTTTCATTGAACCAAGATCTCATCAGTCTTCTATCAAAAGAGTTCATTTACTCTTGTATATCTATTTATAGAATATCTATCTACTCTGCAGAACTTACCCAATTTCTGCTTGCTATTTGCTTGGATAAATGAGTCATTTTGTGGTACCCCTCTTTTTTGTGGTACAAACCATCCAGTCTCATGGGCCCTTCTTCTGCTCTCCTCAAAGCTGGAATCTAAGTCTCCCTCGGAAAGCATAGACAAGATTCCAGAGAAGTACATCCATACCATTCTTCACACTTTTTATATTTTCAGCCATCCTATGTGAATATACAGGACTACATTAGTAATAGATAGGTCACCATCTCCAAAGGACAAAAATTATCTTTTACATATTTGCATAATGCCCATTTCTCTGTCTTTCTGTGTCTCTCTGTCTCTGTCTCTTTCTACCTCTCTCCCTTTTTCCTTCCCTCCTCATTCTGTTTCTCTGACTCTGTTTCTCTCTGTCTCTTTCTTTCTCTCTCTCCCTCTTTCTTCCCCCCTCACTCTCTCTCTGTGTCTCTGTCTTTCTTTCTCTCTCTCCCTCTTTCTTCCCCCCTCACTCTCTCTCTGTGTCTCTGTCTTTCTTTCTCTCTCTCCCTCTTTCTTCCCCCCTCACTCTCTCTCTGTGTCTCTTTCTTTCTTTCTCTCTCTCCCTCTTTCTTCCCCCCTCACTCTCTCTCTGTGTCTCTGTCTTTCTTTCTCTCTCTCCCTTTTCCTTCCCTCCTCATTCTCTCTTTTTCTGTCTCTCTCTCTCTTTCTTTCTCCCTCTTGATTCTTCCCCCCTCTGTCTCTCTCTTCCTCTTTTTCCTCCCTCATTCTCTCTCTCTCTCTTTCTATTTCTCTGTCTCTCTCTCTTCCTTCCTCCTTAGAACATCTCCCCACCCACACAGCTCTATCTAACACCCCAAGCCCTAGCTTTCCCGTCATTTCTTATGATACTCAGCCCAGGAATGATACTGTAAATTAGAGGAAAAACACCTAAGAGGGCATAGAAGTTTCATACAATAAAAAGAGGTACTAAGTACAAAACTAGATATTAAAAATGGCATCGGAGGGAGAGACGTCCAGTTTTCAATAGCCAAGAAACCTCTCCTGCTGTTTATGTTTCTATGCAAGGGAAGGACCTATTCTTGGCTTCTTTGTATTGTCTCAGGACTAAAGGCGTTGGCCTTAGGTGTGGGGATACCACATAGACATAAAACAGGATTACCAAGGGGTGATGGTGGAGGTAGGTCTGAGGTCCGGCAATTCAATGTATTCTTCCCTTAAACCTCCACAATACCCTTAGGGAGATGAAAACATTTTGTGCATGTGACCTGGACATCTCTCTGCTTTGCCCCTCCAGGTTACTGAAAAAGGAGAAGCATAATTGCCCAAGGAGACTAGAAAGTAGAGAATGAAAGAGGAAGAGAAGTGTCTGTTGTTCCCACTCTGTGTTCACATTTGACCTTCGCATTTCCAGCTCTAGCACTAAATGTAACTTTTAAGATGCCCCACATGGGTCACGTGTCATCTTTGGGGGTTTTCTGGGGAAAATTGTAGCCTGGGAGCAGGCAGAGGTGGGTGTAGAGTTAGAGAGATAAAAATAACCACATCAGGAGAAAGTCTCTCCACCTTCCCGTCAAACACTAAAGACCCCTTAAACTTCAAGCCTGAGACACACAAGCCTGAGCAGCTCAGAGGGAAGGAGAGAAAGCCTTGGAGGCATTAAGCATAGCCTCAGAGAAGTTAGGAAGCCATTCAACAAAGAGCTTGCTCTCATCCAGAAAATCAGTGTGGTAGAAAGAGAAGATTTCAATTTCAAAACAATTTCTTGTCCCTGGGGGGGAAAAAATCACTTAATCTTTGAATGTCCCTATTTCCCAGAATTGTTATATGGAAAGAACTTCATAAACTTTGAAATACTATTATTTAAGGAGTTGATAAGTGCTGAAAGAGGAGAGAGATTATATAGAATGCTCACAGAATTTTGCATATTAACAAATGGAAGAGATTTTTGAGATTTATTTCAATTAACTTAAATTTTTATTAAAATTTATTTTAAGGGTCATCCCTAAAGTCAGGAGACCTGAAATCTGAACTCAGACACTTAACACTTACTAACTGGGTGTGACTCCCAATTCTCTCATTAAAATAAATAAAATTTATTTTTTAGAACATTTAATTGATCACTTTATATCATTTAAATTCATGAATCTATCCAAGATGTTCTGGGAAATGTTTGATGACTGACTTTCTTAGGGAAAAATGTAGGTAGCACATAGTTATAATTATCACCATTACTTTCTTAATTCTAAATAAACAATAAACAATAAATCAAATTCTGATTTTTGTAAGGTTTGCTGATTTCTTAGGTGAAAATGTTCCCACTGATAATTTAATAATCAGGGCAGAAGCCAGTTTGAGCCTCTTCCTTTTCCTTCATTACCCAGAGAGCTAGCCCATTACAATAAGATTGGGAGTTGGGGGAGCAGTTCATCAAAACTACTAACGTTAACACATCAATAGAGTCTGACAGTATATGCAAATTTTCCACACCCACAGTCTCTAGACCCTGCAGAAGAAGACAGGTCATTTTAATTATCCAGCATTCAGTTCCCCCTCCCCCATTTATAATGTTATTGTAAATATTATTTTATTTATTCTGCTTACTCCAGTCTGCATCTTTTCATGTAAGTCTTCCCATGCTTCTTGGAATTCTTCATATTCATTATTTCTTTAGCATAGAAATATCCCTTTACATTTATGTGCCACAATTTGTTCATCCATTCCTTAATTAATAGGCACCATGTTTGCTACCACAAAAGAAATACTGCCATGAATATTTTGGTATGCATGAAAAACTTTCTCTCTTTGTTTTCATTGGGGTATCTAAGAGTAGAGTCTGAGTCAGAGGATATGGAAATTTTAGAAATCAAACTTTTAAAAATCAAAATTCTAAATTGCTTTATAGAATCAACTCTCATTTAAATAAGGAATGTTTCATAAGTATGTAACTGTTTTTGTAGCTTGTGTCATGACAGGAAGGATCTAGATACCTTTGGGGAAATTTTTTGATGCTTATAATCCACATCTAGGAAACCTAGGAAAATGTATGCTCAGTACATGCTCAAGGTGCTGAAAACTGACCTCTAAACCCCCATCCTCACAACTTGCAAAATTATGATTTACAAAAGTTTAGGATTTCTTGAAAAGTCAAAGAAAAAAAAGTAAATCTATCAACAGAAGTTTGTTTGTTATTTGTCTCCCACCTCCACCCCCCACTTTTTTTTAAACTACCAATGGGCAGCTCTTTTCCAAAGGTCTGTAAAGTATTTCCATCAATTATAAACAAGGATTTTCCCCATAGTGATTCTTCCTACAATTCCTCTTAGGTCCCTATAAATGGTATAAGATACTATTCCCAATCACAATGAAACCCTCTGGTGGGGGGCCGGAGGCCAGCCACTGCAGCCAATAGGTCTTCAAGGGTATCACTCCTGTCCTTAGGGACAGAGTTCTTCCGGTCCAATGAAGCAGCACCAGCAACAGAAATTTCCTCTCTTCAAGGCTATCCTTCTTTGCTATTTTCTAAACCTCTCACCTCACAAAAATCTTATCTAAGAAAGGACCCCTAGTCACCAACATCCTGTTCAGACACCCAGGGGAAAGGCCTCTGATAAAGTAAGCACTACTCACTGATTGAAGAACTATTTAAAAAAAAAAACCCACAATTTTTTGCAAAGTAATCACAGGATCATTATATCATCAATAGAACTAGATTTTGTAGAGCACTGCGCTTGGAATCAGAAAGACATCCTTATGAGCTAAAATCCAGTCACACTGGCTGTGTGACTCTGGGCAAGTCATTTAACCCCATTTGTCTCAGTTTCCTCAAGTGTAAAATGAGCTGGAGCAAGAAATGGCAAACCACTCCAATATTTTTGCCAAAAAAAACCCAAAATGGGGTCATGAAAAGTCATATATGACTGAAAAAATTGAACAATAACAATATAATATCATGATTGTAGATATGTTTTTTTGGTTTGTTTTTCTGAGGCTGGGGTTAAATGACTTGCCCAGGGTCACACAGCTAGGAAGTATTAAGTGTCTGAGACCACATTTGAACTCCAGTCCTCTTGAATTCAAGGCTGGTGCTCTATCCACTGCGCCACCTAGCTGCCCCATGATTGTAGATATGGATGAGATTTCAGAAATCATCTAATTCAACCCATTGATTTTTTTAGACGAGGAAATTGAAGCTCAGAAATATTAAATGATTTGCCCAAAGCTATATAAGGAGTGACAGAGCGAGGATTTCAATTGTTTAAAAGTGGGAGGATGACCAGTAGACCCTTCTTGAAGAGAAAAATAAAAGTTGGCAAAATTAGTTTTGTTTTATATATGAAGACATCAACAAATATCATTTCATGAAGAGTTGGAACATTTTGTATTGCAGTGTTCATGATAAATATTTGCAAAAAGACCATCATTAAAATAATTAAAGTTTGTGGCAGAAAAGTGGTACAGTGGATAGAGCACCAGCCCTGAAGTCAGGAAAAACCTGAGTTCAAATCTGGTCTCAGACACTTAACACTTCTGCTAATGTGACCCTGGGCAAGTCACTTAACCCCAACTGCTTCAGCCAAAAAACAAAACAAAACAAAAAGAAACCCTAAAGTTTATGTACCAACATTAGCTCCAGAGGATGAGAGAGTAAGAAAATTATATAAAGCTATAAAAATAATATAAAAAAATATTAAAAAGGAATTCTTGTCAAGGCAATAACCAACTGGGATTATAGAGATCTGATGATCAACTATGCTACTTACCCATGAAAGAGAGGTGAGGGACTGAAGGTACAGAATAAGACATACATTTTGGGACATGACCAAGGCAGGAATTTATTTTACTTTAATGAGTATATATTTATTACAAAGGTTTTCTTTATCTTTTAAAGAAGGGAGCAGTTAGGAGGGAGAGAAAATGAATCTTTGTTTATCAAAAAAGTAAAATGAAGAAATTATATGAAAGGTTTATAAGACCCTCTGAATTAAATCAAATAGACTTTGATGCTTGGTTGTTATTGTTCATCCTTTGTTCTTTTGAAGTGGACTGATGACTCCAAGGTGGAATTTTTTACTTCTTTGTGAATTAAGTTTAAATGAAGCAGAGTTGTACAAAATTATCAGCCTCACTCTCTCTTCCAGAGTCAGTGAAGTCCAATGGTAAGACTAAAGTCAAGATGACCAATGATGGCTTGGGATGAAATAGATGATGTCAGAATAAGCTATGAGCAATCCATGGTGTCTGTTTGCTTCAGCCACCTTTGAAGACCTGAGAATAAATTGTTATTCCCATTCTGCTGGGGGCTGACATTCTCCCCAACTCACCATAGGTTACCTGGACATTTAGGGTCTTCAGGGAGGATTAGCACCTCTGGTGTGAAGGCTTGCCACGCCCTTCTCAGGGCTGTTCATCCACCTTTGGTGTCCACCTTCATCCAACGCTCACCTGTGGCTCCAAGAGGCTGTAGCATGTGCAGTGGTAAAATCTGGACTGACAGATGCTTGGTGATGTCTTGCAAAGGTGAACATAGAAGAGAACTTTGAAAAATAGGATGGAACTTGATGTGTTGCTGCCTACTTGTATTTCCTGCTGTTTTAGCAAGCTGAAGTTAGTGAACCTCTTGAGCTTGGGAGTTTTGAGCTGGAATCAGATACATTAGAATTCAGTATAGTGAGCCATATTCCCCATGGCCATCAGGTTGAATAAGGAGGGGAAAACTGATCCAGGTCAGAAATGAAGCTACGAAATGCTTCAGTGCTGATCAATATAAACATTGGGCCTGTGGGTGGCTGCTGCATGTCCAAGGTAAGATAGGGAGATTTATTATTTTTTTTTCTAAATCATTCGGTCAGAAAGAAGGAGAGAGGAGAGAGGTCCCAGACTCATACAGAAGATAGAGGCTACCTGCCTATATATCATATTTTCTTTATTAAAAAAATCAGGTCAGAAATGATAAATATCAAATAACATCATAAAGAATGAAATTGATTGTGTATTAACAGACAGGAAGCAGTACCCTACTGATTCAAGAATTATTTTTTAATCTACCAGCTTGCTTGTTTATGCAGTTCAGATCACTGACTTTTTAAAGCAAGCATCAAAATATAAAATTAGAATTATAAAAAAGATTAAAATGACATGGCATACTGCTAAAGCAACTTAACCAAGTTATTGATTTGAGAAATGGTTGAAGGAAAGGTATGGTAGGAGCAACATCTTCTAAGGTCCCTGCCTTGTAGGCTGGGGTAGTTTTTCCCTAAAAGGACAGGAATCCATCCTTAGGACATGATTGGTTCGGAAGACTAGGGCTTAAGCTGTTAAACTGCTTCTAGGGCATTAAAAAAATAATAATACCCAACTCTCAATGAGATGGGGCCTCTCAGATTTGATAGATGTCCCACTTTTGGGTAAATCAACACTTCTTACTCAACATGCCCTTCTGACTAGATGCATTTCAGTAGGAGATGGAGATGGGGGCCACATCTAGCTGAAGCAATGCTGTATCATTAATGAGCATCCTTTTTATCCCATGATTAATGAACTTTGGTCATTCTGTTGTTGCTAGATGCTCTCTGAGTCTCATTTCATTCCAGTCCTGAGCTTGAGTAACCCAAGTCAGGCCTTGCCCAGCACAAAAAGACATGAAGACCAATTGTAACAAATTTCTAAAGACATCTATTGGATATAAATCAATTGTCATAATAAGGAGACCAAACTTAGCTTAGAAATTGCCTCAGCCAGCAACTACAACTTTATCTTCTTGCCAAGTGTAGAGATTTATCAGCCAAGGGCAACATTAGTTTAGAATATAAACTGGTTTGTAAAATCTTATGGAGAAGGATGATGGATGATTCTGAACCCTATCACCTCATAAAAGGGGAACAACTGAGGAGAAGACAAATACAGAGAAAACTTGGCAAGGCAGACTAGTGAAACAAAGTCATTCCACTGGCATTTAAGGATGAAAGTGGGAAAAGGACAAAAGGACAAAATGGGAAAAACCCCAGAAAGCTTTTTATAATAGGGGAGTCACCACCTATGCTCTCTGACATTATACTCCTAGAGCTGCACAGAGAAGCACCTAATGATCAGCATAGTGCTTGGCATATGGAATATCCATAATGAATGCCTATTAACTGAGTAGGAAAAGGAGCTGGATTACTTTGGGAAAAAATGCAGTTATTTTAAATATACTTGTCCTAAAACAAAAGTCCTTTTTGTTAACACCAGCTGTGTAATATACCTATAATACAAATCATAATATAATTATAATACAGTTTCTCATAATCTTGTGAGCCATGGAATATTATAAGCTCCAAAGAGATTGTCTAAGAAGCAAGGAAGAAATCCATGGTGAGTGTGGGCAGCTTGAAAAACAATTTCAAACAAATAATGACTGAAAAAAGAAAGGGCATTGATTCTGAAGTACAAGGTCTGAGTTTCAAATCCCACTTCTCATGACGACTACTTGTGTAATCTTAGGTCATTTATCAGTCATATCTGACTCTTCATGACCCCATTTGGGGTTTTCTAGAGTAGTTTGTCAGATGAGGAAATTGAAGCAAACAGAGTTAAGTGATTTACCCAAGATCACACAGTTGGTAAGTATCTGAGGCCAGATTTGAACTCCAGAAGAGGAGTTTTTTCTTTCTCCAGGCTCTACATTATTTAACGAGCCACCTAATTGCCCTGTAACTAGGACTGCACTGATACAAATTACTGGTAAAATATAGAACATCATGAATAGAGTAAAGGAGAGGTCCAGACAGATTGCTCTAAGAAAATTTAAGGAAGGAGACATAATTTTCAGATGATAGAATCAAGGAAAGTTTCATAGAGGAAATGGCACCAGAATTGGGTGCAAAGAGAGGGATTTCAATAGATAAAGAACTTCACTCTAGATATAGGGACTAGATAGCCTAAGCAAATATATGAAAGTAGCAGAAGGCAAAATGAGATTGGGGGATAACTATTAGAATTCTTACAAGGTGCTAAGTCACTGGAATGGATAGAGACAATAATTATAATGTATTAAGAACAGTATCTATAAAATATCCTCCTATAAAGTCTAGGGTATAAACTCCCTCAAATATATATATAGCATCTTTTGGAAAAGTGGGCTCAAACTACAATAATCTGGAGGCACACACGGGAAGAATATATATGTCCAAGACAACTCCAATGTTCCTTTCTTTCCTCGTGCATGTTACAGTGCTCTCCATGAGAAGAACATTTCTTTTAGGCTCCTGGACCTGCTCCACTGGTCAGCTCCCTGACAGGACTGGCTCTCACCTAAGTGCAGAGTCATCTCTCTGTCTCCAGAGACTCTGGTCCTTGAATTAGCCTGCAGTCACTGCATCGCTGGGTTCTGGGTCTGAGTGTACAGAGCATGTCTCAGCTATTTGCTAATTGGGGGAGGTCACCTGGTGGGTAACTAGTTAATAACTGGGGGGTGGGGGGTGGCAAGTTGCTGAGGGATGACCTCCCCATCAGAGCCTGGATTCTTCCTCAGCTGCTAGGTTCAGCCCTGTCTGAACAGAAGAATTCAGCTTTATGAGGATCATTGGGGTTGTCCAATCTCCATCCAGTCAATGCTAATACCCTTTTCATTCAATCAAGAGAAACAACTCCATCTTCAAAAGAATATATATATGTATATACATGTGTGTGTTTAAATATACACACGTGCATGTATATTTAGATTTTATATGTACATATGTTTGTATGCTCACATATACATATGTTTTTATATGTAGATGTGTGTTTGCATTTACATACATGCATTTGTGTATATGTATATATAATTTGGACTTTATCAAATCTTATCACTCCTATGAGATGGTAAGTCCCTAAGTTTAGCACAGTGCCTGAAACATAGAGCTTAATAAATGCCTATTGTCCTCCTAAGCCAAGAGCTCTTAACTTTTTTTGTGTCAAGCCACTCTGATGAAGCCTAAAGACCCCTTCTTGGAATAATGTTTTTAAATGCATAAAATAAAACACAAAGAGTTACAAAGGAATCTGTTTATGTGGAAAGAAAACTGGAATTTTTTCCTATCCAAATCCATAGAGTGCAAGTTAAGAACTCTTTTCCTAATGGCAGAAATTGTGTCTTACTTGTTGGTGCATTTCTTACAGGGCCTAGCACGGTTCATCACATTTTAATCCCTTATTATGTTGGAGAATGATTGGTTAATTAACACTCAGTCCAATAAAAAAACATAGTGATTTAAGGCCTTTTTAACAATGGAGGAAGCATTCACCCTATGAAACACTTGGCTGTATCCTGGTCTGGCCCGATCTTGGGTACGTATTTGGTTCTGAACATTAGAGGAAATTTTGATAAGCTAAAGGATGTCCAGGGAAGGGTCACCAATGTTGAAAGACCTTGACTTTTTGCCATATGAGACTGGCTGAGGGAACTGGGTATGTTTAGCCTAGAGGAAAGAATCTTGTGGGGTCAAAGAGTTGGGGAGGGGAAGAACAGAGAGGGGAAAACATCATTGCTATCTTGAAGAAAGGCCTTTTCATGTGGAAGACATTAAACCTTTTTGATTTGGTTCCAGAGAATAGAACTAGGAAGAATTGGTGGAAGTTACAATGGAGCAGATTTAGTCTTGATGTCAGGAAAAATCTTCTAACAATTAAGTGTTCCCCAAAAGGAAAACAGCAAAGCTGCCTTGGGAACGCTCTGGTTCCCCATAACTACAGATTTTCAAGGGAAGGAAAGGACTGACACTTCTCAGATGTCTATCAGCTCTTCTGGCAGTTTTAGACTGGCTATCTTGCAAGGAACCACAGGCCCCTAGACACTGGTAATGGGATTACTTCCCAGAAGATAACATGGAATCAGAATCAGTGGGTGGGGTTTCCCCCCTCCTCCATCAGGGGTTTAAGGATTTCTTGAGAGAGAGGAGAGGCAACACTTAGAGAAGAAGAAGGTGGCAGGGATTCTCCAACACTGGAGCAGCACAACTTCAGCCGTTCTGGGGAGACATCACTCTTCCTCCTGGAACACTAGAAAAAGAAAAGCAAAAGTGGGAGGCCGTATATGTAATTCTGGAGTTTTTTATTTTCCGTGGTTTGCTCAATGAGCTAGAGCCCTGAAGAAAAACATTGGCAGTTCCATTTTTTCTTAGATAGGAAAAGCACCCTATCTAAGCACTTATTTCTGGTCATATTCTCTTTTTTTTTTTTTTTTTCTCCTCGAGGATGCATCTGATGAATCTAATCTTATGTTTAATAAAAATCCATGAGTGATATTAGTGGACAGAGTCCTGGGCTCAGACACTTACTTGTTGCATCACCCCAACACAGGTCACTTAATTTGTCTGCCTCAGTTTCCTCATCTGAAAACGGGGATAATAATAGTAGTTGTTGGGATTAAATGCAATAGCATCCCTAAAGTACTTCAGAAATCTTAAAACACTATATTATGATTGGCTATGATATAATTGTTAATGTGATAATTGTTAACATTTATGTTCTTACTAATAGATTCCAATGGTAAAATTGTTTTAAAATATCATTATAGCTAGCATTCATGTAGTGCTTTAAGGTGTGAAATATTTACTACTACTACTTTAGTTGTTCAACCCATTTCAGTCATATCTAAGTCCTTGTGACCCGCTCTGGGGTTTCCTTGGCAAAGATGCTAGAATGGTTTGTCCTTTCCTTCTCCAGCTCAGTTACAGAAACTGAGGCCGATAAGGTTACGTGACTTAGTAAGTCAGAAAGAGGAATCTTCTTGACTCCAGGCCTACCACTATCCACTGTACCACCGAGCTGCGCAAACTACAACTTCTAACTACCACTATACTGCCACTGCTACTGCTGCTGTTAGTGCAACTACTACCATTGCTACTACTACACTTCTACTTCTACTACCTCTAGTACTATTACTGCCAGTTCTACCACTGACACTACTACTACTTCTACTACCACTAGTACCATTACTACTAGTACTACTACTACCACTGGCACTACTACTACTACTTCTACTTCCACTACTATCATTACTACTACTACCATCACCACTACAACCACTAGTACTATTACTATTACTAATTACTACTATTACTACTGCTACCACTGACACCATTATTGTTACATCTACTACACTACAATCATTACTACTACTACCATCTCCACTACAACCACTAGTAGTACTATTACTACTACTACTATTGTTACTACTATTACTACTACTACCATTGATACTACTATCACTACTATCATTATTACCATTACTATCATTACTACCACTACTACTATTACTACTACTACCACTGATACTACTATCACTACTATCATTATTACCATTACTATCATTACTACCACTACTACTATCACTGATACTACTACTACTTCTACTACCACTAGTACCATTACTACTACTATTACTACCACTAATACTACTACTATTACTACTGCTACCACTGACACCACTATTGCTACTTCTACTACCATTAGTACCATTACTACTACTATTACTACCACTACTACTACTACTATTACTACTACTACTACTATTATTACTACACCTACAATCTTAAAGGCAGAATTATCACGAACTTAAGACCTTTGGAAACTACCTCATCAGACTACAAGTCTAACCTGTTATGATCCTGTTGTGGTTCCCAAAGGATTATAGAAGATTAGAGGGTCTCCATTTTTTGCATGAGTTGGTCTAGAACCCAGTTTCTTAAACTGGTTTTCACCCCTTATAAGGTCTTGTAACTAAATGTGGGGGTTACAAAATTATGGTTTATTATCAATAAATTTTTTATTTGTTTGCCTATTTTATATTCCCACATATCCACGGTCATATAGACATTTCTTGGGCATGAGTGGAAAAAGTTTAAGAAGTCCTGGTCTACAACAGGATGATTTCAGAGAGGCCTGGAGAGACTTACATGAACTGATACTGAGTGAAATGAGCAGAACCAGGAGATCGTTGTACATAGTAACACGACTATATGATAATCAATTCTGATGGGTGTGGCTCTCTTCAACAGTGAGATGATTCAATCTAGTTCCAATGATCTTGTGATGAAGAGAGCCATCCACACCCAGAGAGAGGACTGTGGGAAATGAGTATGGACCACAACATAGCATTTCCACGCTTTTTATTATTGTTTGCTTGCATTTTTGTTTTCCTTCTCAGGTTTTTTTTCTTTCTTTCTAGATCTAATTTTTCTTGTGCAGCAAGAAAACTGTATAAATATGTATACGTATATTGGATTTAATATATATTTTACATAATTAACATGTATGGGACTACCTGGCATCTAGGGGAGGGGGTGGGAGGAAGGAGGGGAAAAGTTGGAACAAAAGGTTTTGCAAGGATCAATGGTGAAACATTACGCATGCATATGTTTTGTCAATAAAAAGCTATGATAATTTTTTTTTTAAAGAACCCTGTTCTAGATATCCTTCCAACCCTGATATTTACTGATTCTATGATTTCCTCAACACCACTTCATCTCTTCATTCACTCATTCAATAATAATTTATTGAAATGTTTACTATGTGTATGGCTCTGTGCAAAGTAATGGGAATACCCCTCCTGCCCCCAAAAAAGAAAGAACCCACTCCTGCCTTCAAGAAGTTTAGATTCTATTGGGAAACATGCCATGGATAGAATACAAGCCCTGAAATTGGGAGGATCTGAGTTCAAATCTGACCTCAGACATTACTAGCAGTGTGACCTTGCTTAATCCCAATTGCCTTGCAAGAAAAAAAAGAAAAGAATTATATGAGATAATAATATTATGACAGCTTAGTGGATAGAGGCTTGTAGTCAAGAAGATCTGAGTTCAAATCTAGCTTAGCTACTTTCTAACTATGCCTTGGTTTCCTTATCTGCAAATGAGCTGGAGAAGAAAAAGGCAAACTACCCAGAGAAATTAAAATCTTTGCTAAGAAAACCCAAATGGGTTTATAAAGAACCTGAAATGACTGAACAATATAATGATATCCTATTCTGTCCTTTTCCCCACCCAGTGAACACAAATTTAACTTAATTAAGAAAAAGAAGAAAATGAAAAGCTCAACACTGGGTACTCTTTTGATTTCCTGGGCTTTTTTGAAGACAATGCTCAAAGTCTGCCTTCCCACAAGCTATAATATTTCCTTTTCCAAATTACTTTCCATTTATTATGTATGTATCTTTTATATACTTAGTAATGTTCTCCCTTATTAGAATATATGTTGCTTGAGGCCGGGGACTGTTTTACTTTTTTATTTGTGCCCCAGTGCTTTGCAGATAGTAAATGCTAAATAAAATATGTCATTCATTCATAGTGACTGGCACATAGTAGATAGTTAATAAATGTTTGTTGACTGAAATTCTTTCCAGGTGAGATTCTGTGATTCTGAGTTGTTGAGGAAATTTATATGTGGGGCAAAAGAGAAAGGGAATGAAGATTCAGAAAGAAGGCTGGAAATACACATATAAAATGAGTTTTCAGACAAGTCTAAACCCAAAGTAGAACAATATTGATGTCATCAAGCATTAAAGCATTGCTTTCCAACCTTTTAGAGTAGGAGGCTCTTTTTTAATGTTCCCCAAGACCTCCCTAAGATAATGGTTGTATGAGTGATGGTTGTTGTTTGGCTGTTTTTCAGGATTCCATTTGGGGTGTTCTTGGCAAAGATACTGGAGTGCTTTGCCCTTTCCTTCTCTAACTTATTTGGCAGGTGAGGAAACTGATGAGACAAGCAGGACTTAGTGTCCAGGGTCACACAGCTAGGAAGAGTCTGAGTTTGGATCTGAACTTGGAAAGATAAGTCTTTCTGACTTTAGGGAAGGTGCTCCATTTACTGTGCCACCTAACTAAGCCTGTGTTAGTGGATTAAGTGTTAAGATCAGGAAGACATGAACTCAAATTCCAACTCAAAAATTTATTGTTGAACAATTCCCCTAATCCCTATCAAATTAGAATATATAGGGTATCCCAAAATTAAAGCTTAAAATTGGTACTAAGACCTCTGTGTTTTGTGAACTACAAAGTGCTATGTAAGTGTAAATTATTATTATTGTTACTGCTAATATTGAGAAAATACATCATGACAAAAATACACCATGAATTCAATTAATACTTTTAAACTCATTTGTATTTTATTATTCAAAAAAGCATTTGCACACATTTGAAAAATAATATTTCCTTGTAGGGATTGTTAAACCATTCTCTTTTGAGTAATTATGTAAGAGTAATTGAGGAGGTCTTGAAATTCTAGAACTTAGGACCTGATACAATTACTGATACAATTTTCAGTAGCACCTGGAAGATCTCAGCATCTTTAGAAAATCTATTTCCCATCTGGAATATAAGATATTTCCCATGTTAGAATTAGAATATTGGAAAGAAGTCTTGACTTGGAATCAGGAGGGATTTGAGTCTGACTCTATCTCTGATTCTACTAATATAACAATTTATAGTTATACTTGTATACCCTACTTGGACAGCTATAACATGACTTCTACATCTGTAAAATGGTTATAATAAACCTTTCGGCCCTTATCTACCTTTCTTAGAGGTCTGGTGAAGTATGAGAAATACTTTGTAAACATTACTATATAAATGTCAGTCATTATAATAATAGTGATAAACACCTTTGGCAATCATGCACGTTTATTTTCTTCCTTGCTTGATGCTAATTATTACAGTCCGTTATCTTTGCCATAGTCCTTATCAAGCAAGAATGATCTCATGCACCAGAAACTTTAAAACTAAAAGCTTCAACCAACCCAAAGTACAATGGAGAGTCATTTAATATTACAGAGGCTGTAATATTTCCAGTGGACATCTATGTACTCTAGGAACAAGAAGTGACCTAAGAGGTAATGATCAGAAGATGTGTGGTCCAGAAAGGAGATGGGCCTGTTACATAGACAAAGTGATGGACTGCATATTGACAGTCTCAGTGTTGCTGTGGTCCCTATGAAATGACATATTTGGTAGATTCACTACCAAGGATTTGTGGAGGATTTATAGGAAAACGCCCACCAAGACGCAAATAGGATAATGAGACATACAGATAAGTTGTGATCTGAATAGATGGAAGGAATGTTCACATCAGATCCCGGACTTTTTGAAATGACAGGTACATACACAGGTGAAAATATAACATATGGATAATATACAGGGCATCTCAAAAGTCTTAGTGTAATTTGGGGGCTTTGTAGCTTAACACTTTTGCACTAAGATTTTTCAGATACTTTGTATTTGTTAAATGTATATTATACATCTGTGCAGAGTGTGTGAAAACCTACATTAATATTTCAGGAATTAATTCCTGATTGAGACATGGCTATTTCCAAGATGAGAATGTTCTCTTTAAGGTGGGGTAGATCAATCAGTCAATCAATTCAAGCACCTGATATACACATCAGATACTGTTGGGGGATACAATAACAGAAGTGAACAGAACAGTCTATTTGAGAAGAAACTTTGTGATCAGAAAATCAAAAGGGGAAAGTGGAAGAAAATATTATCCTTTTTGAAATTCACTTCTTTTAACTTTTATTTAGAAAAATAAATCTCTGTTATTGTCTCAGATTTGGCGGTACAGTTGTCATGGATCATGTCTCCAAGAGGAAGGTATAGAAACGCACTGTGTTGGGCACACAATACAAGAAGCGCTGGTGTTCCATGCTGGCACCCATCGGTCATTTTTGTCTTCTGTAGTCCATTATCCACCTCTTTTTTTTCTAGAGAGAGGAGAGATTCAGCAGGAGATGAACGAGGCTGCCATTGCAAAAACAGTTCATTTTCCCTTCACCAGAACTTTGTGTGTTCAGTGGACTCTCCCACTGGAAATCCTAGGGAAGAATCTCTGCAGTTGAATGTCGGAGTCTCTAACGCTCCTTCCATGGTGGTAGGATCAAGGCTGGAATCGCGGGGAGCTGACATGGGGCTGGTGGAAGGCGTGGGCTCCATAGACCACCTCAGGGGGTGATGGAGATGTGGTGGCCAAGATGGAGCACAGGGGTTCATGGCTGCTCAGAACGGAAGTGAAATATTTCATTTCTTCTGTCAACTGCTTGATCTCCTTGCGGAGAGCTGCATTTTGTTTCTCCAGATCTTCACTTTCCTGTGGGTTGAGAGACCGGGACACAAAGTTAGCCCTTTTGTATTCAATGGGAGGCAAGAAGTTAATAGAGAAGCCAGGAGTTGGTTGGAGCAGGGGAGCAAAATTAGAAATTCATATGAAGAACCAGAGACTGTGATCATGAAATGGAAAAAGCACTGGGCTTGGAGTCGTCAAAATTTAAAGCCATATTTAACAGAAAAGCAAATTACTTCACTTCTCTGGCCCTCAGTTGCTTCATTTGTAAAATGGGAATAGTAAGATTGCGACAACTTACATCACAGAGTTATTATGATGCTGAAAACCTTTCTGAAAAAAGGATATTGAATTATAGCCAAAGAGTTAACTGCCTATACCCCTTGACACAACAATATCACTGCTAGGTCTGTAACCAAGATTATTAGGCACATTGGAAAAGGATCTGTAATGTTCTAAAATGTTTGTAGAAGCTCTCTTTGTGGTGGCAAAGAGCTGGAAATTGGGGTGGGTGACCAACAATTGGGGAATGGCTGAAGAAGTTGTGGTATACGATTGTGATGGAATACTACTGGACTATAAAAAATGATAAGTTCATTGTAGAAAATGATGGATAGATTTGCATGAAATGATGAAGAGGGAAATGAGCAGAACCAAGAGAACACTGTATACAGTAACAGCAGGATTGTTTTAAGATTGTTTTGAGCAACTAAGTGCTTTTGATGATTATAAATACTCAAATTAACTATAAAGGACATATGAAGAAAAACACTCTGCATCCAGAGAAAGAATAGATAAATAGAAGTATAGAATGATTTTACATGCACACACATGTGTACACACATCCACACCCACACTTCCACATGGACATATAGTCTAATGGTAGTCATCTTGAGGAGAGGAGGAAAAATAAAGAAATCTACAGGGCAACTTTATTCTATATTTAACAGGAATAGTAACTAACACATATAGATCGACAGTTTCATGTGCAATCTTTTTTTTATGCTACTTTACAGAAATGATTGTTTTTTTCCATAAACTAAAAATAAAATAAATAAAAAATATTCTATAAATATGAGCTATTTCTTTCTCTGTCTCTCTCTTTGTGTTCTCCTGACCACTTCATGCATTTCTTTCCCTTATCTTCTCTTTCTTTTTGTCTGTCTTAAAAGTGTGAGGAACCTCCTCCTTTACAAAGCCTTTGGTGACTCCCCACTCCTTTAGTGTTTTATCATACTTTGCTTGAACCTCTTCACAGGTATCCATGACCTCATCTAAAACAGCTGGGTATCCCTTCTTTGTTCTCCACACCTCCAGCTCCTATCTCAACCTGCAAACCCTTTGAAAGAGTCTTTATTGTAGCTGTTTGTATAAGCAATATCTACTAAAACTCTTATAAATAGTAGTCACTTGATAAATGTTGGTTGAATTCAATTAAATGTTGCTTAGGTCATCATTAAAGGAAATTGTATTTTTTAAGCATCTTAGGTGGCTCAGTGGAGGTAGGAAGATCTCTCTGGGTTCAATTCTGCTCTCAAACACATACTAGCTAGCTGTGTGATCCTGGATAAGTCATTTCATCTGGTTTGCCTCGGTTGCCTTATCTGTCAGACGAAGTGGCAAATCACTCCAGTATCATTGCCAAGAAACCCCTAAATTGGGTCACGAAGAGTCAGACACTACTGAAAAACAGCTCAACAAATTCTTTAAACACCAATCAACTGGTATCAGGGGGTTGGTGAGTCAGAAGTCTTGAAGTTGACTGTTAGAGGACAAACTGGCATTTTTAAATTGCCACAGATAATCTCCAAAGGGGAGAATCCATGAATCATTTGCACAATTCTGACTGTGTCTATGACAACACATTCACCCAAAGTTTGTCTTTTCCTATAACATCAGTATCTTTGCCAAGAAAACCAAAGGTCATGAAGAGTCAGATCTAAGTAAACTGACTGAACAACAGCAAAACCCAACAGAATGGGGAAAAGACAAGGCCATGGTAGTGGTGGCTAGGGAAAGGGATCAGGAAATGCTTCATGGAGAAAGGGGCATTGGAACTGAGTCTTGAAGGAAGTCTGTGATTCCAAGAGGTGAAGTTAGGAATGAATGCATTATAGGGATGGAGGATGGCAGTGCAAAGACCCAGAAACAAGGTGTGTTTGAGGAACAGTGAGGAGACTAGACCACACAGGGAAGGGAGGGGAGTAATGTAGAGGACTAGAAAGGTAGGGAGCAATCAGATTGGAAAAAGCTTTAAATACCAGAGAAGTTTATGGTTGGTTGGTGCTCAAGGCCACAGAGAGCCACTGAAGTTTGCTGAACAAGGAGATGATATGTTAGTTTTGCACTTTAGGAAAATTGCTTTAGCTGCTGGCTGCTGGGTAAAGAAAGAATGGATTGGAAGGAGTAGCTAGGTGACCCAGTGGATAGAGCACCAGCCCTGAAGTCAGGAGGATCTGAGTTCTAATTTGACCTTAGACCTCAACACTTTATAGCTGTGTGACTCTGGGCAAGTCACTTAACCCCAATTACCTCAGAAAAAAAAATAAGAAGGGAAGAATGGATTGGAAAGGGGAGAGGTTTGAGGCAGAGAACAAATAAGAGACTATTGTATTATTTTCAGAAAGAAGTAGTGAGGATTTGAAGGGGGATGGGGGGAGAGGAGGAAACACATTTGAGAGATATTTTGGAGACAGAATCAATAAGATGTGGCAACTAATTATATGTGTGAGGTAAGTGAGAGAGCAGTAGAGTTCAATCCCAAGGTTTTGATTCTGAGTGACTGAGAGAAGGGTAATAGGGAATAATAATAATAATAATAGAAAAAGTTGGAAGAGAAATGGGTTATGGGAGGGTAGTTCTGTTTTGGAAATGTTAAGTTTGAAATGCCTACTAGGCAGTTGGTGATGAAGGATTGGTGCTCAGGAGAGAGACTGAGGATGGATATGAGGATGGGAGCCATCTGCATGAAGATGATGATTGAATTCATAGTATTTATTGGTGACTTTAGAAAGAGCTGTTTTAGTTAAGTGATGAACCAGATTGGAGAAAATTTGAGAAGAAAATGTGAAAAGAAGAAGTGAAGATACCAAATGTCGATGACTTTTCTGAGGATTTGTCTGAGAAAAAGAGAGATATAGGATGATATTTAGCAGAGATGGTGGGATCTTATTTGTAGGCAGTAGGGAAAGAACTAGAAAGGGAAAGATTGAGAATTAGAAAGAGGGAGGAGATAATAGAGAGAAACAATCTGCTTGAAGAATCTTAGAAGAGATGGGATCAATTTTTTTTTTCTTTTTAAGATTTTAAGTAGCTGTGTTGGCCTTGATAAAGAGAAAGGTCAGCTCTTTATCAAACTGGATGGAGGGGAAAAAAAATTCTGAGGAATAATGCAAAGATTTTGTAAGAAGATAACAAAGAGATATTGATGAAGAGGAGGGGAAAAGGAATTTCACTGACTAGCTCAGATTCAGTTGTTTTGTTAAGATGTAAGGCAATTTTGGGTGAATGAGTGAGGTATTTTGTTCCATAATAACTGGCAGCAAGGTATACCTGCAGTGTACCTTGCAACATTAAAGCAAGATTTTTATTCTAAGGCAGAATAAAACTGTTCCATAAAAAATGTGAAAGTTGAAAAAAAACAAACAAACAAAAAAAATTGATGTGAGTCATGGTACTCTCTTGAGAAGGTGGGGGAAGATACTGTCAGAGGCTTAATGAAGGAGGAGAATGCTTGGAACAGCTTCTCTAGAAGAGAGTGCCATAACAAATGAGGAAGGAGTAAGGAAACTGCCTTATTGTAGTGAGGGTCCATTTGGTATTAATAAGATAATTTTGTGGTACAGCTAATCATTATGGTTGCAAGACTTCCACCACCAACTATGTACAGCAGCATAAGTGGAATCAAAGGAGGCGGATGCTGAGAGTAACACTGACACAGGATTTGGAAATAGTAAAGTGGTGTCTGGACAAGGGAGCCGGGAAATCAAGGTATACTAGAGTAGAGATGAAGTGATTCACTAAGGGGTTGAGATCCAGTAGGGAAGTAATAACCAGAGGAAGGGTAATGGCATGGCAAAAGAAAATGAAACAGACTGATTGTAGCTCACCATCAGAAGGAAGACTGGGAGGAGAAAGGCATAGAGAGAAATGGAATAATAGGAGATTGTGTTCAGGTAAAGGAATTTTTAGTTCTTGATTAAGGAAGTGGAACACTTTAATGTGAAGCAAAGTCAAGGATATGGACATCTTGGAGGTAGTGAAGGTGGAGTGGAAGAATAGGTCATAGGAATTAAAAATAAGGTTATTTGAAGGCTTATCAGCATGTATGATTGAGTTCTCTAGTATGAGGCAAAAGTTTGGGAGAAAGTGAATACTATTAACCAATCATTGAACTAACTGTGAAAAGAAGAATAAAATACTGTGGATGGGTAGTACAGCTGCTTGGACCATTGGATCAATGGATCATAAATACAGAAATGGATGATGACACAGAGAGGATCTGAAAACAGCCAATGAGAATAGGAATGAGTATTCTGATTCCCAGTCTGAGACCAGATAGTTAAGGGGTATGTGCCCAGTTCTAAAAAAGGAAGATAAGATGTAGTGTTTCTGAGAAAGCCAGGTATCAGTAAGAAAAAGAAGATGGAAGGAACATGAAAGAAGCCTAAAATGAAGATATTACAGTAGAAGGAATGGGTACACCAGTAATTTCTCAAACACTTGCTATCTGTCACAATTAATCAGCAAGCATTTATTAAGCAAGTACTATTTATCAGATATTGGTGATACAAAGACAAACATTAAGTAACCCTTGCCCTCAGGGATCTACAGGGGAGACATAAGTAACTAATCAAGGGTAGTTAGGTGGTACAGTGGATAGAACTTGGACTTGGAATCAGAAAGAAACTCATCTTTCTGAGTTCAAATTCAACTTTAGACACTTAATGTGTAACCCTGGGCAAGTCACTTAACCCCATTTGCCTCAGTTTCCTCATCTGTAAAATGAACTAGTGAAGGAAATGGCGAAGTCCCCCAGTATCTTTTCCAAGAAAACCCAAAAGTGGGGTCATGAAGAGTAAGAGATACAATTGTGCTAGACTCTCCTCAATGTGAAAACTGACTGTTCAACAAGTCTGCCCTTAGTCAGGCTCCTGTTTATATAATTGTTGGCTTTCATTCTTGAAGAGGACCAAAATGATATCACTATGTTAGAGTCAAGTCACAGTGTGAATGACTGACTGATCAGCCCCGTACGAGACCGGGATGCTCTGCCACATGTTGCCCACAAATAATTCCCAGGAACATTTGGGTGGCTTTTCTAACTCTGCACATCTTACTTTTCCTTGGAGCTGATTTAATTCTGTTTTGATCATAGAGCACAGTGCCTTCTCCTAGGAGGGCACAGTCCTGTGCCATTGTCTCCCATGTCATACAATCAGTGTATGAATTTCACAGGCATCCTTGCCTGGGTTCTGGACAATGGACCATGCTCTCGAGCTTTCCCCGTCACCACTGCGGTGAAACAAGGCTGTGGCTTTGCTCCCAGGCTTTTTTTTTTAGCATGATGTTTTCAGCTTTATTGCCAAATGCCTTCAAAAAAGACAAACCTGGAATCAAAGTCAGCTATTTATTGCATTGCTGGAAAATGCTTGAAAAACCTACAAAGCAGAACTACAGGGGAGGGAATATTGGTGCAGGATTTTTTGTTTGAAGGTTACTGTGTGCTCAGTGCAGCCTCCAAAGATGAGATGCAACAAAGTATGGGTCCTGCTTTTATAAACACATGATTACCTAGAATTGGGCAGCTGGGGAGATTGGAGATGGTGTTTGAGTAAAGGTTTCATTAAAAATAAGGATTCTAAGAGGCTGAAGTGAGGAGGGAATACATTCTGGGCATGGAGGGGGATGGCAAGGCAGGACAGAATAGAAGAGAAGAAATATAATGAATATAGATGAATCAGCCTAAATCCATTCACAGGCCCATAAAATCTACTCAGGATGCAGTATTGAGAATGGATGAGGTCAGGAGCCCTGGTTTTCTAAGGACAGGAGAGTGAGTTGGCTATTTACCCAAATATTTCTGAGTTAGGGCATCCCCACTTTACCGAAAGCCCTAAAAAAGATAAACAGGACACTGGACTGGGGGTTGTTTGTGAGAAGGGAACCGGGGACCAGGAGTCTTGGCCTTCCCCTTTCTCTAGCCCTTTTCCTCGCCCCCTCTGAATTTCCACCAGTGGCAACATTTACTGTAAATTCTATATACTGAAAAGTTTGGGTAAACCCCTAAGGCTGAGGGGAGGGGCCTTGAGGTGGGAGGGCTGCTTGGGGAAGAACAAGGCAGCTCGGACAGTCTCACAGTCACTGGGGGCTGGCCCGGCTTTCAGGAAGTGTCACCTAGTGCATCCTCCTCCTCCGGGCTCCAGGCTCCAATATTATTTCTCTCCAGGTCTCCTCAGTAAATAGGTTGCCTGGCCCTCGACAGCCTGAGGGGTGGGGTGGAGAGCCCAATAACTGACGGTTTTTAACCAGAAAACCACCTGTGACAGGAAATTTGTCATTACCTTGGAAATGGAAGACTCTCTGCTTCCTGCTGGGGGCCCCAGAGAAACCAGCCCCACCAGCCTGCCCTGGCCGAGACTCGGGCCGGCGGCCAGAAAGCCATTTAAAAGAGAAAGGGGTTAGATTTCACTTTAAAAGGGAAATGGCCTGACCCTGAGTCCCAATTCCCGTCTTCATCCCTGTCCTCGTCACTTTTTGACATTTCTCCCAAATTCACCCATGGAGGGGATCTTACTCTCATTCCCTGAACTCTCCCATTCGGGGCTCCTTATCCCAGCCCCTCAACCCCCAACATGGGCAGAAGAAGCAATTCAAATAAAAAAACTATGAAGTGACTTTATTCCCTATTCAATTTGAATAGAGATCAAAGTTCAGGAATGAAAGGGATGGACACTGTGTATCCTTTTCACACAGTGTTATCCATGTTACAGTGACTGTAGTTACATGTAACTGTAGGAGCAAGGAACCCCTTCTCACACAGTGTTATCCATGCCATAGTGACTTATGTAACTGTAGGAGCAAGGAACCCCTTCTCACACAGTGTTATCCCTTACCATGTCACACTGATTTATGTAACTGTGGGAGCAAAGAACAAAGTTTATCTTTCTTAGTATCTACCTGTGGTCCGAGCACACTAGTTTTGCAAAGAATGGAAGATGTGAACTAAACAGAGATCAATTTGAAGTCAGAAGATCTGTGGGCCTTTGGATTGGTCTAGAGGACCTTTGAAGAACTTTCTAGCTTTGCTGATAATGGCTTTCTTGGCAACTGGGTGGTATGGTGGATAGAGAGCTAGATCTAAAATTAGAAAGCTCTTGAGTTCAAATTCAATCTCAGACTCTATCTAGGCAAGTTACTTAACTTCCATCTGCCTCAGTTTCCTAAACTGTAAAGTGGGGTTGACTATAGCACCTGCCTCCCAAGGATATTGTGAGGATCAAATGAGTGCCTGGAATGTGGCAGACACTATATAAATGCTTATCCCTTTCCCCTTCAAGAAATTCGGAGACACCTCTTAATTCCAACAATTCTAGAAACTAAAGACCTATGGTAGAATTCCCGCCTTCCTCCTCTCCTCAAATCAGTGTGGATTAATGAGTGTGAAGGAGCTCTTTCCCTTTCCTTCATCTGTTTGTTTCCTCAATTTAAGGAGTCATTTTGCCAGCAAAGAGTGATGACTACTCTGGAGAGTTTCCAGGGTACCATAGCATCAAGTAACTTGCCTAGAGTCACAAGGAGGTGTTGGTACTATGCAGGAGAACTAGAACATCAAAGCAGATCATCCTCACCTGGTAGTTGGCCCTTTTATACACTACTCCATTGCCTCAGTTTCCTCATCTATAAAATGAACTGGAGAAGGAAATGGCAAATCACTCTAGTATTTTTACAAGGAAAAACCCCAAATAGGATCCAGGGTCCAATATTATAAGACATTAAAACTTTTGATGCTGGAAAGGAGACCAACAGAATAGTATGGTGGAAGATGAAAAACAAAAACAACATTGAATCAAGGGTCAGAGGACCTACCCCTTATTAGCTGTAATCCAGATCTGGGGAATTACTGAGGGAGAGGACAGCTAGCTGGAAATCCATTCTAGCTATGATGATAATGGCATGGTTGGCAACTAGGTGGCCCAGTGAACAGAATGCTGGGCTGAGTCAAGAAGATCTGATACTCAGATACTCACTAACTGTGTGGCCTTGGCAAGCCATTTAAACTTTGTCTGCCTTGGAGGCAGCCAGGTGGCTTAGTAGATATAGTCTTGAACCTGGAGTCAGGAAAAATCATCTTCCTGATTGAAATCTGGCTTCCCACACTAGCTGTGTGACTGTGAGCAAGTCATTTAACCCTGTTATCTTAGTTTCTTTTTCTGTAAAATAAACTGGAGAAGGAAATGGCCCCAGTATCTTTGCCAAGAAAATTCCAAATGGAGTCATGGAAAGCCAGACAAAACTGAACAATAGCAACAAAAACTGATGGGAATTGGTCTGGATGACCTTTACGCTTTCTCCCAGTTCTAAGTCTTAGGGCAAGTTTAAGAATTTTTAAATATAATCATAAGTATCTGGCACAGGTGAGCTCTGTATCAATCAAGTGGTTTGGTGACACTATGGAAGAACTAGGGAAAAAAATTGAAGAGCTTTTAGAGAATCTCTAGGTTTTGACATGAGTGTAAAGATGAAGAAATGAAGTAATAAGCAGTCCCTGGAGTTTATTGAGTAGGAAAGCAAATTGGTCACTCTTGTGCTTTAGGAAAATCATTCTGGCATTCTGGCACTGCATTAAAGAAGGAAGAACTTGAAATCCAGGAAATCTATCAGGAAGCTGTTATAATACTCCAGGTTTCCAGCTGTGGTCTTTTGACCACACAAGGCATCCGGAGATCTATCAAATTTACATATCCAGAAGGGGAAAGATAGAGGGCAGTTCTGGGAAAGGCAAGCCAGGTTTTGCCCTCTTTCTACTACTCATGAACTATAACCAAATAGGGTTATTTGATGTTTACCATTCACATAAACAAGAAGAAATGACAGCTCAGGGAAAGGAGTAAACATAAAGCTGATAGGAAACTGGAAATTCCCAAAAGAGCTTGTGTCATATTAATTGATTACCATGAAACTGTACCTATAACTTTGTAGGTAGTTCATAACTTAACATCTCCCCCTCCTATTATTATTATTATTTTTTCCCCCTGAGGCTGGGGGTAAGTGACTTGCCCAGGGTCACACAGCTAGGAAGTGTTAAGTGTATGAGACTAGATTTGAACTCGGGTCCTCCTGAATTCAGGGCTGGTGCTCTATCCACTGCACCACCTAGCTGCCGCTTTCCCCTCCTATTATTAAAATAGAATAAAACATAGATTGTAGACTGTGTGTGCTATTTCTCATGATTGGAGTTGGAGGAAGGCTAATATAAAAGAAGTAAAAGGGGAAAAAAATCACCCATTCTAAGGGAACAGTTTTTGGAAAGGGAAATCCCCTGGCAGCTAGATGATACATGAAGACGAGTTCAAATTCCACCTCTAGTTGTGTGACAAGTTGGTATATCATTTGATCTCTTCAATTGCCTCATCTGTGAAATGGGGATAATAGGAGATAATAATAACAATAATGGGACTATAGCACCTATCTCAGAGGATCAAATGAAATAATAATTTTGAAGTGCTTGGCACATAGTAAATGCTTTATAAAATCAGGTTTATAGATCTAGAGTTGTCAATTAGTTTAACTGTCTTCATTTACAGTTGAAGGAATTTTAGCGAGGTGACTTGCCCAGGGTCACACAGGTAACAAATGATAGTGTTGAAAATGAAACCAGGTTCTCTGCCTCCTAAGCCACTGTGTCTTTCCGCTATGCCTTGCTCCAGAACATTTGAGTTGTGTTCTGAAGGGCTGGTATTGTTGGTGCTGTGACATGCCGGTGAGTTAGATTTAAGTAAGGGAGGGCTATGCAAGGTCACTTTCCTTTCCCCTCTGGAGCCATCTGGATCCAGTGGCAAGAAATAGATCAGGATGACTGGAGATGGTCCTGGATGTAATGGGAGACCTTGGGTTTTTAAGCTAAGGTCTTCAACAGGTCTCAGTTTGACTGAGGCAACACCCATTCAGTGATTTAACTGTGTGACCTTGGGCAATTGTCTCCAAAAAAAAGACTAGGTAGCCTCAAGGCAAAGAATGGCCTTTAATATCTAGTCCAAAAAAAAAAAAAAAAAAAAGCCTAGATAAATAGATAAATAAATCAGGGAGGGTCATTTATTTCTGAAGGATTGATTGTAATTGGGTAGATAGACCTGGAGGGAAAGGGCATTCTAGATAAGAAAAATATTACCATCAAAAAGGCAGGAATTCCAGAGGATAGTCAGCTAAAAGAGATGACTATTCCCCACAATAAAAGAAAGAAATAAGATTTGGAAGGTAGATTGGAATCCAATTATGGAAAGTCTTGAAAGCTCCTTTAAAGAATTTATATTCATTCAGTGAATCTATGAAAGATTTTTAAAAGACAGAAACAACAAAGTCAAAGATCATTGATTCTGGCATTTAGTGGATCTGCATTCATGTCATGAATTAGAATCTAGATATGTCTGAGCTTTCCTGTGTAATACAACTGCCTTCCCTAAGAGTCCAGACTGTTTCCTGATCATTGGTGGTACAAATGCCGAAGTTAATGATTACATTGACCTACTAGCACAGGGGAAAAGTGGGACTTTGGTTTGGACTTTTCCTCCTTGATAAGAGATTCTCTCTGTATTCATTTATCCCTTCTATGTCATAACTTTCCCATCATAGCTTCAATATATCACAGACTGCTATAAGAAATTAAATGGGAATTGTACAAACATCTCAAATGACATATGAAGAGCAACAGACAGCACAGAAAAAGCTTAATATGCATAAAAATATGCATAATATATAGTATTATATAATATAAACATATCTAACTAGCAAATGTGGCAATAAGACAGATATGGTGAAAAGAAGACAGGCCTACTGGTCAGGAGGCTCCCAGATTGGTCACTGTCATTTTCCCTCACTGGATGACACTTTCCTCTTAGAAACTTTACTATCCCTCTGTTTTAAAATTCTAGGGTTCACTACACACTATACGATATTATAATTATTCTCATAGATTGACTGAGTCCTAAGTCCTTTAGCTCTCACCTCTTATTTTTGCTCTTTACACAAATATAAGTTAACATAATTTCATATACATATGAGGAGTGGAGGATTAGGTTACCTCATTCTACTCCTATAGCCAGCTATAAGCAAATTGGGAACAAAGTAGAAATTTCCCCCAGTGAAGAGTCATTCGAGGAATTCCTGCGTGATAGAGAATTGCCCCAGCAATTCAGCCATCAGGGAAGTCAACATTTCCTATTTAATTTTTATAACTTAATTATATATAATTATAATTTATTAATATAATTTAATATATATAATTTATATAAATATATTTATATGTTACATATAAATTTATGTAAATATATAATATAATAAATAAATAATATAATTTATAATTTAATTAATACTTTACCCTCTGGAGGCTCAACCCTTTTTTCCCCCTTCTGCCTTAGACCAAGGCTCCTTAAACTTTTTTCACTTGCAATCCTTTTTTACCCAAGAAATTTTTACATGATCCTGGGTATATAGATATATAAAATAGGTATATAAATCAAACATTTACTACTAATAAATCATAATTTTATGACCTCCACATTCGGTTACAAGACCCCAGGTGGGGTTGTGATCCACAGCTTAACACCTTAAATAATTATTTGGATTTTCTTATGCCAGTTGTCAATAAATTGAAAGCACCCTTTCATTAAGATTCTAATAAATAGAATCATTTATCTAAGAATCTCCATCCTGTCTCACCATATATTGACAAAGGGAGGAGGAAAACATGCCTAATATTACCAACTTCAATAAACGATTTATTAAAAGCCCAGTATGTATAGAATACTTTTTAAAGCACCGAGAAACAGTGATTAAAGATGATACCATAAAAGTGTTTGGGATATTCCTACTGTAGTAGGAAGATAGACAAAGTTAAATATATAATGAATCGTAATGAATTGTGGTAGTGGAATGGACTGAGAGTGGTGGGAGGGAAAGGGGGGAAAAAAAGGAAAGGTTGTCCTTCCCCTCACCAGAGCTCAGCAGAGGCTGGAGGACCACTAGTTAGCACATTCATGGAGGAGAAAATTTTGTTCAGGTATGGACTCAGTAGGCTGTAAACCACTTTTCTTATCTGAGATTAAGTGCTCCAAAGCAGTATGCAGTGGCAAAGAATAGTGAGGAATGCCTCCTCACTGGGCAGAATCAGTTCTTGGGATGACAGCAGTTAGCCTGGCTTTGAAGATTGGTGGGTGACATTTCAACAGAGGAAATACTAAATGGAGAGAATGATAGGAATAAAGCCTGGAGGTCAGATGTGACCAGAGTAAAATGAGGAATCCACTTTGACCATGTGTGGAAAGAAGTAATAAAATTAGGACAAAACCTTTCTTATTTCCCCAACAACTACACTAAAAGTAGCAGTTTCCAAAACACACAAATTTGATAGATCCTATCTCTCCTCATGGAGTCATAGGCTCACAGAATATTGCAGTAGTTTCCTAGTTGGGCTTCTTACCTCAAATTTCTTCCCACTCTAATCCATCCTGAGCCCTTAAGCGGATAGGATAGATAATCATCCTTCACTCAGCTGCCTAAATGATTTTCCTAAAGTATAAATTTCATCATGTCCCACTCAACATAATTCAGTGGCTCCCTGACTACAAACATTTTTCTCTCTTCTTATCTGCTTACAATTTGGTTTCTGACCCTAATATTCCAGGAAAACTGCTCTCTTCAGTAACAAAGGATCTCTTAGTTGCCAAATCCAATGACCTTTTCTCAGTTCCCTTTGACCTCTATAGCTTTTGACACTATTAATCCCCTTCTCCTAGATACTCTCTTTCCTCGGGGTTTTGGGATACCATTCTGTCTTGGTTCTCCTCTTAGCTGTCTAACTGTTCCTTCTCTGTTTCCTTTCCTGGATCCTCATCCTAATTATGTCTTCTGACCATAAGTATCCTCAGGGTTCTGTCCTGGGCTGTTTTCTTTTCCCTCATCAGCTCCCATGGATTTAATTGCAATCTCTATATTATAATTTTCAAATCTATTTATCCTGACCTAATCTCTCAACTCTCTGTTGACCTCCAATCAACATTTCCAACTAGATGTCTAGTAGCTATTTTAAACTCAGAACAATCATCCCTTCCACATCCCTGGGATTAGGGGCATGATCCCCTACACTATCCCCCATTATCTGGAAAATCTACAGAAAATTTTTTCCTTCTTTCTTCATACAAGGAACTCTGAATTTTTTTTCCTTTTCTGTTATAGAGTGTTTACAGTGTAAAACTTGGGTATATTTATGGTCTCAAACAATATGTTAATAAATGAATCATATATTTTGTGCATTTCTGATTTCTAAACTCTTTTTTCATCATCTACCGGCCTTTGAAGGCCATGTCATCTATGGCTTCCATGAAACTCCCTCAAAATTCCCATCTAATTTCTTATGCTGACCTTCAATATATCAAAACTACAATAGGAAAAATTACAGTGTGGAAGAGATAGCTATACATCCAAAGCAGAACTTACTATTTTCCTGATAAACCCTCCTCCTCCTTATCTTCTCTATTGCTCTACAGGGCAGCAGCATCCTCCCAGATGCTCAGACTGAGATTCCTCACAATCTCTCACTTCCCATATCCAATCTGTTGCCAAAATCTGTTGATTGCACCTTTTCGATGTCTCTCAAATAAGCCCTTTTATTTTCTCTAACACTGCTACTCCACTCTGGTCCAGATGATCTCACGCCTGGACTATTGTAATAGTCTGCTGGTGGTCTGTCTCCCTGAAGTCTTGCTGTACTCTGATCCATGCTCCAATTAACCACTAATGTGATTTTCCTAAAAATACAGTTGGATCATGTCATACCCCTACTCAATAAACTCTATTGACTCGGTATCCCAGTATTGATTATAAAATGCTTTTTCTGGCATTCAAAATTATTTATAATCTGTCCATTTTCTATCTTTCCAATCTTTTTACACTTTACTTCATACATACTTTGGATTCCATGACCTGTTCCTTAAATAATACCTCTCCACTCTAGCCATTTTCAAGGCTGTCACTCCTTAACTCTGCCTATTGACCAGTCTGGTTTGCTTTAAGACTCAGCTAAAATCCTATAGATGGGGGTTTGAGGTCACTATCTTTTACTGGAATTCTATACTAACTTCACTTAATTCTAGTGTCTTCCCTCAGCTAATTATTTTCTATTTATCCTGTATGTAGTTTGTTTTTTATATATTTGTTTACATGTTGTTTCTCCTAGAAGATTATAAAAAAAAGATTGGCTTTTGCTTTTTTGCATATCCCCAGTGCTTAGCACAGTGAGTGGAACATGATTTATATAAATGCTTATTAACTAAATAAGAAGGATTGAAGGCAAATGATGTGTGTGGAGGCAAAGAGCTTGCTGAGTCCATTGATATTGTTCCTGATCTAAAGTGACCTTAGAAGCAAGAGGGCTACTGGGCTACACACATTCTGAGACTTTGTCTCAGGCCCTAGTACCACACTAGGCACATTGTAAGCACTTAGTAAGTATTTTATAATGAATCCCTTCCCACTCTCTAGTGGAGAGTGATGAGAAAAATCTATAGATGAACTGTGCAGGGCCACCAGAAGCAATAGAAAAAAACTAGAACTCTTTCTATTTGCCAAGAATGACCACAATGACATTCCTCCTCTTCCTCCTCCCCTCAGGGAAAATGTGAATCTTTTCCAAAGCTTATCTCCATTTCTTTAAAATCTACTTTGCATTTCTGTACATTTATTCTCTTTTTAAAAATGCAACATTAGGGCAGCTAGGTGGTGCAGTAGATAAAGCAGGAGGTTTCAAATCTGGCCTCAGGTATTTATTAGCAAGTCATTTAACCCTTTGCCTCAGTTTCCAAACCTGTAAAAATAGCTGGAGAAGGAAATGGCAAATCATTGTAGTACTCTAGTATCTTTGCCAAAAGTTGGAACTGAAAATGACTCAATAAGAATACGTACTTCTAAAAGTCTCTTTTTATCTAAAAGATAAAACTGTGCTTAATCTATTACTAATATGGATATATTTCTCCTATTCAATACATTCTAACAGCTACCTATTGCCTTCAGGATCAAATATAAAATCTTGTTTGGCTTTTAAAGCCCTTTAAAACCTGGCTTCTTCACATCTTTCTAATCTTCTTACACCTTACTTTCCTCCAAGAAATCAGAGTCAGAGATGAACTTGAAGTGTTCCTCAAAAAAGGCATACTATCTCCTGCCTGAAAGGTGATGGTATTAAGATGCAAAATAAGATGTGCATTTTTGCATATGGCTACTGGTGAAATTTATTTTAATGGACCATGAATATTTATTATGGAGGGTTTGGTTTTCCTTTTATATAATTATTGAGTGAAAGGGGATAGAGTAAGGAATAGTAAATGCCTGTATTAATATTTTAAAACAAACAAAAAACACCTTATTCATTGCTCTAATCCAAACCCTTCATTTGTCCCTGTTCTGAAGTATGAGCCACAACTACAAGGAGTAGACACACAAATGGGTTTCAAATCAAGGTCTTTTGTCCATATTCAATGAGTTTTCCATTGGTGGGTGGGTGAGAAGGGGGCAACAACTATTTCTCCAGACCTGAAAACAAAATCTTTCTGAACCTCTCACTTTTCAAGGAGAACTTTAGCCTAAAGTCATAGGAATAAAAAGCAGTGAATTAGGCTTTAAACAGAACACCCTATCTCTGAAAGAATCTTGGTCTACACAGACTGGGGACTAGTGTCCTCTAGCACCCATCAGTTGGGCCCTTAGTGGTAATAGCTTAATGTTGACTTCAAGGTCAGGAGTCTTGAGATTCTTGCAGCCTGTTCCTTGGTTCCTGGCAGAGTGATTTTATTGGAGCCATACTAGGAGAGTTATCCATAATAGAGCCAATTGTAAACATTTTAAAAGGTTGAGTAAATAATTGCAGCAAAAGATTTTTTTTAAATCTTTGGAGTGTTTACTTAAGTTTAAATGAAGACTTATTTCTTGGCAGGGTTAGAATAGCTAGCTATGTAAATCTTAGAGTAATATGTCAGCAGTTTATTATTTAAGGGAAATGCTTGTTTCATCCCATAAATTAAAAATAAATAATTTTAAAATAAGCTGCCTCCCTTCATAGCTGAACTGTTATTGCCCTAATTAAAAAAAAATTAAATAAAACAAAAATAGTATTTTTACCATTAAATAATAAGCTGTAAGAGATACCAGAAAAAATTATTTTAAAAAATAATGCATCTGAGATTAGAAGCATAATATAATAGAGAGCTGGTCATGAAGATCTTCATGCTTCAGATACATACTGGATACATACACACTTCCAGTATGACCTTTGGCAAGTGACTTAACTTTCAGAGCTCTAGACCACTTTCTAAGACCATAAGGTGTAGAACACTTGCTAAACTGCTTAGATATAAGAAGCTTGGGTTCCTATATCAAAGATCTCAATAACAGCCAAAATTCATCCAGGGATGAGCTAAATGACACTATGTGTGAAGAAATGATTGCCTAAGCAAATTAGGTATGAAAAAGATGAAAAAGATTTCAGGAGACAAGTTTGATTCAATTGAGAAAACCAATCATTTAAGTACTTAAACTATTTGATTAAAAAAAAATTAATGGCTCATTAGTATGAGTCATCTATTTTTTAAAAGGAGACTCATTTGTTAGGCAATCTTTAATGGAATGATTTCAAGTGATTATTCATAAACATTAGAACTGGAAGAGACCTCAGAGATTATTTAAACAGAATCTGAATCCTTAGAAGCAGGAGTTATCTGATTTTTTTTTTCTCTGTATCCCAGAGGCTTAGCACAGTACCTTGAACACTTGAGGAACTAAATAAATACTTGCTGAATTGAAACTTCAGTCCAATTCCCTAATTTTATAGATTGGGTAACTGAGGACCAAGGAAGTCTTATAAAGTCTTATAACACTCAAAGTCTTATAAAGCTAGGTAAGCCAGAAGTGGGTGGATCAAGAATTTAGTTAGATTTCCTATATGGGTAAAAGGATAGCATATATTTAACCTATATTATATTGCTTGCTGTCTTAGAGAGGGGGAATGTGAGGAAGGGAGGGAGAAAAATTTGGAACACAAAGTTTTACAAAAATGAATGTTGAAAACTATCTTCACATGTATTTGGAAAAATAAAATGTCATTGAAAAGTGTGGGGGGGGAAATTTAGCTTTCCTAATTTTCAGATCGGTGACTAGAAAAACGATGATGCCATCTTTAAAAATGGTTTTGTAACTCAGATCTTACATTAATTTATGCCCCCTTTTCCCTATAATCATTCTAAGTTAATAAGGGTTTGCTGAATTTTGTGTGAATTAAGTCATTGGTTGTTGTTATTGTTGTTCAATTGTCCAGTTGTGTCTATTCTATGTGACCCCCATGAACTTGTTCATGGGATTTTCTTGGCAAAGATAGTTTGCCATTTCCTTTTCCAGTCTATTTTACAGATGAAGAACTGAGGCAAATAAACAGAGGTTAAATCACTAGCCCAGGGTCTCATAACTACTCAGATCTTCCTTACTCCAAGCTTGATGCTCCATTCCATTGTATCACCTAGTTGCCCCAGATCATGAGTAGTGAAGGGTTTTATAAACTACAAGGAAGAGGAGTGTAGATATTCCCATACAGAATGTCCCCCAAATCATAATCCAATTTTAAGATTTAACAACTTAAAATTAAACTTAAATCACTTAATAATGCAATAAGACTTTTAGGACATTTTGTGGTTTATCATATATCTCAACATTCTTCATAATTAAAAAAAAAAAAGATTCTAATTTTATGAAAAAATAAAAAGGAAAGGAATGCAAATCCTTTTTTTATGTTAGTCAAAAACTAGAGACTCCTGTTCCAGAATGAGGTATTACATAAAATTTTCACTACTAAGGGCCTAAGTTCCATTTTGGAAGATCAAATATATGGCCTCTTGGTTGAATTAAAAAAACAAACAAACAAACATTAGCACTTTGGTACTCTCTTAAATGTACTCTATGTCCTAAGTGTGAAGCAGTCCAGGGCCTAACAATGGAGGATATTCAGATACCTAAAATAATACAGTCCCTGACTGCTTACTACAAAGCCAAAAAACCTACAAAAAAAAACCTGAGAAAATTTAAATGGAATGGAAAAACTTTTTATTAAATGCCTATTGTGTCAGACAGCATGCTGAGCACTGGGGCTGTAAAGTCCCTACCCTCAAAGAGTTTACAATCTAAAAGGTAAGTGACAAGCAAACAAATATATACATATAATCTATATACAAATTAAATAGGAATAGTTGACAGGGAAGGGATTAGAATTAGGAGAGATCACAAAAAAATTGGAAAAGAAAATGGGACTTTAGTTGGAATTTGAAAAAAGACAGGAAAAGAAGATCAAGGAATTACTGAATACAATGAGAAAATAGAAAATTCATGTTTGTTGACCTGTGAAATGTGTCAATTTAAAGTATGATAAATATTGCAGGTTACACAGAAGGCAATACTCATTTCATATCTCAGAATTCCTTGGCTTCCTTCAAGCCATAAAATCTTACCTTTTTCAGTCCCCTTTAGAGCCTTCCAGCTACGATTATCTCTATTTTATTCTGCGTAATCTTATTTGTGCCTAGTTATTTGCATGTAGTCTTACACATTAGACTGGAAGCTCCTTGAGGGCAGGGCCAGTCATTATTTGGTGGGGTTTTGTTTTTGTTTTGCTTTTCTATCTCCAGCTCTTCCCATAGTACTTGGTACATAGAATTCACTTTAAAATTTTTGCTAACTTGTTGACCAGGTTTCTATTTCCTTACTAGTAAAATACTTTGGACAGCTCATCCACACTTAAATCCAATTCACTTGCAGGTCATAGCATCATGTCCCTAATGTCATGGTCCTCTTTGAGAATGAAGGACAAGGGGCAGCTAGGTGGTACAGTGGATAGAGCACCCACCCTGAAGTCAAAAGGACCTAAGTTCGAATGTGATCTCAGACACTTAAGGCTGAATAGCCTTGTGACTGAATTATCTTGCTCTCCCTCCTTCCTCCCAAAAAGAGAATGAAAGACAAACAACAAAGTATAATGAAAGCTGATCTCATGTTCTTTACTTTCTATTCCCATTTTTTACAATGAGGAAAGGTTAGTCACCACTGTAAGGGAAGCCAGGTAAAATACTGCTAAGCTTAAGGTGACACAGTAGATAAAGTGCTGGGCCTGGAATTGGGAAGATCCAAGTTCAAATTCTACCTTAAGACAATTATTAACTGTGTGATTCTGGGCAAGTCACTTAAGCCTGAGTGCCTTGATTTCCTTGAGAAAGAAATGGCAAACCATTCCAGTGTGTTTGCCAAGAAAAACCCAAAGGCGGGTCACAAAGAATAGGATACAACTAAAATGGTGCTACAACAACAACAAAATAAAATTTATCCACCAAGCCATCTAACAAGATACCAAAAAACTTTCAAGAAGTTACAACCAAAGACAGCTTCATAAAAATATTTCCTTAATAAAGCAGAAGCTGTGACCTCAGACTAATATTATCTGAACATGTCTTATATTGAGATGAGATCTACAAAGTTTTGAACTTCTAAAGTATGCTCTTCAAAGATGTTGATCTTGAGCTGCCATCAGCAGGACATTAATTTATAGAATTGTTTGGTTTGTTTTGTAGTGGTATCAGTCCCTGCACTTCCTTTGCCCATTCTCTTTATGATAAACATTATGCAATTCTAGGTGGCTGGCATGGAATGTGCTGTTTTTTCAATTTCATTCTCTCTTTAATTTGTTGGCAAGACAATTGAGGAAAAGTGACTTGTCCCGGGTCCCACAGCTAGGAAGTATTAAGTGTCTAAGACTGGATTTCAATTCAAATCCTCTTAACTCTGTATCTACTGAGCCATCTAACTGCCCCTTTGTCCTTTATTCTCTAAGAGGACATCACTATGCTGTTGCCATGATGTGAAAGTGAATTGGATTGAAATGAGGGAGAGCAATGCAAAATCAGCAGCTTCACTCCTGCTTCTGAAACCAGTTGGGTTTATTGGCAAAATATTGATTAGGATGATTGGAGATGGCCCCAGATTATGGGATGTGACTTTAAATAGAGTTTATATGTTTGCTTGTGTCACAAAATTGTGTATACTCTAAGCTGGAATCCTTCCCAGATCATATACAACCGATGTAGGAAAACTCTAAAGAAAAAATTACATTCAAAGAAAGCCTCAAGAGATAGTACCATGTTAGACAGTAAACTTGATTTAAAAGACAGAAAACACAAATCCTGCCTGTCTTGATTTTAGCATTTACTTAATTATTTTAGAACTTACTGGCTATGTGGTTTTAATAAGTCATTCATTAAGTAAGTCTTCATTATGGGGATAATAATAGCATCAGGATTGTCATGAGGATCCTATGAGTTAGATTATGTCTCCTCCTGCTTTGTGAGGTAAAGCAAACCCAGATCATCTTGCAAACCAGTCACAGTCACCTACACTCAGCCTCCCAGAACTCCTTTTCAAAACACCGAGTGCTACCCAGTCAACGTAGCCCTTTCTTGCAAGGCACTGCAGTTCCAGAATGCAGAACAAGGATGTGTAGGAGAGAAAGTCTGTATGTGTAGGTGATGGGGATTAGTTTATAGAGAGTTCAGAGACTATCGTGTCCCGAGCTTACAGAGTGATACATGTAACTTTGCAAACCTCAGAACAAAGTTAAATATGTGACTTTGCAAACCTTGAGATGCTATGTATAAATATGAACTATAATTATCTGAGTGTTCTATATTCAGAGAAGGGAAACACGAAACACGTCTGCAAAAGAGACGCAGTAAGCTGAGACTCAGGGGAAGTGGGTTCTACTGATGGTTCAACCCTTACCTAAGTAGAACAGCAAGTCACTTCCCTTCCCTAGATTTCAACTTTCTTATCAGTAAAGTGAACAGCTTGAGTAAAATTTCATGCCTACCTAAGAAATCCAGGGGAGAGATATAAACCCCCTAAAAATAAATGTAATGTATAAGACCCAGCTAGAAAGTCCCCAAGAAAAACAAGAAAAGAAATCCACTGTGGAAGAGAAATAAGGAGAGTGCTGTTTAAAGAAGGGATCTATCCAATGAAACTAGAACTTACTCCATACTATGGGTAACTTAGGGATAAATAAATGGTGAAGATAGTTCTGAATTCTTCTTAATTGCTGTCTCAACTGAACTCTAAAATAGATTGTTCAGTAAAGAGTTTAATCTCAGAATCCAAAACAAAAAATAAACCAAACTGATAACACAAAATGTATTTAAAGCAAGAACAATTTAAATTTTTAAAATAAATTTTGAGCTTAGATATAAAAATATTTTTTAGAAGAACAGTTCCAAATACTCGGCACAACATAAAAAGAGGATTCAATGTAAAACCATGAATTTTCATTTCACACTGTTTACTCTTTTTGAAAAACTTAAAACAAAAATTGTTAACTAGATAAATCCCTGGAAAAAATATTCTAAGCATATATGATGTTATTAGGATTATTGTAGAGTATCCTAGGAAAGTAAGATCTTTGCCAATTAAATTTCTTCTGTTTCTGAGAGATTCATTTTAAATCTCACATTGCATCCCATTTTATGCCAAAATGTAGAGGAAGCCTTTCACTACAGCAGGTAGAAATACTTGATCTTATCGACAAGTTAGCAAGAAAAATTAAATTAGTATAACTGGGGTCTGGTGCATGAGCAGGAAACTATCAGAAGGCAAGGTCTCTTCCCCTTCTTTGTAGATTGCTGCTCCCCATTTGGCCTCTTCCCCACCCAGCTTGGCCCTGCTTTATCCCTCTAAATGTTGATTTACCAGAAATAAACTCATTGAACACTGGATTCTCTGCTCTTATTGGATCTTGAGGTATCCTCCCCCAAATACTGAAATTGAGACTTTTTTTGCCTCTCCTTATTCCAGGCATGTGTTATGTGTTTTGTCTGAGCACCAGAGTTCAAAACTGACCTCAGACACTGCTAGTTGTGTGATTCTAGGCGAGACACTTAACTGTTTGTCTCAGTTCCTCATCTGTAAAATGAGCTGGAGAAGGAAATGGCAAACCAGTCCATTATCTCTATCAAGAAAACCCCAAATGTGGTCACGAAGAGTTGGACATGAGTGAAAAACGACTGAACAACAAGGCACCAGAATTTCTAGTAATGATTCTACGTAAATAAGAATCCATTCATATTATTTTTTTTGTTGGGGAAGGGACATGTTTGTAATTTCATCAGTTTGGGAAATTCCAGCTATGGATATTTCTTTCATGGATACAAATAGGAATCCATCCTTAACCATTATCCATTTTAGAGGGTTGCCTGACAGCAAGAGTTTAAGATTCGCCCAAGATTCCGACATCAGAATTTGTCAGAGGTAAAACTTGAATACAGATAGTCCTGTTTCCAAGGCTGGTTCTCTATCCACTCTGCCAGGCTTCCTCTTTTGATGTTGATAAAATTGGAATAATTGAAATTCAATTTGACCCAAGATAAAAATAGTTGGTTTAGTTTTGGTTCTTCCTATCAGCACTGAGTAGACTGTAATGGTCTCTGTGGACACTCATTAATTGTCAGGTACAAAAAACAAATTATGAAAGAATTATGATTAATATAATAAAAGTGACAATACTAAGTTAATTTACAGATTAAGTACCATACTAAAAGATGGAATAAGAAAATATAATAACCAAAATCACACAGAAAAATGAAAGTTCAAGAATATGAAGAGGAAAAAAAATAGAAAATTTGGGAAGAAAGATAGTGTCAAATATCTAACTGTACTAGAAAATCAAAATCATTCAGTATGAGTTAAAAAATAGGAATATTGAAGAAATTAGGCACACAAAACCCAGAAGCAATTGAACATGATAGCATAGTTTAGTACATCCAAAGGCTGCAACTCCAAGAACAAGGCATCACTATTCACCAGAAATTACTAGGAACATTAGAAAGTGGTTTAGTAGAAATTAAGTTTAGAACAACATCTTTTATCAAATGTTTTAATAAGTTCTAAATGGATTCATGATGTACATACAAAAAGCTATATCATAAAAAATTAGGGGAGTAGAAAAAGAGACATTTTTCACAACTCTACAGAGAGAAAGAACTGACAGCCAAACAAGGGATAAGGAGCATGGGAGATAAAAAACGAACAATTTTATTTTAAAAAAAAAATTGTTTATAAAAATAAAACAATGCAGTTAGATTTAGAAAGGAAATAATTATCTTGGGGAAAATCTTTGCAAAACGTTCTTCTGATAAAAATCTTATAGCTAACATATAATGAATCAATACAAATATGTAAGAACAGCCTTTCTCTTAATAGATAAACTGTCAAAGTGTATGAGCAGATTGTTCTCAAAAGGAGAAATGCAAGCTATTAAAACCATATGAAAAAATGCTCTAAATTACTAATAATGGTAGAAATGCAAATTAAAGCAAATTCTAAAGTTCTACCTCATACCCTTCATATCGGCAAAGATGATAAAAAGAGAAAATGACCAAGGTTAGAGAACAGGCACATTAATGCATTGTTGGTGGAACTGTTAACCCAATTAATCATTCTGGAACTATGGTATCTTGGTTTGCTCCTGCACCCATTCCCTTGGTTCCCTTGTGGACTTTGGGGGATTTAGACTTTTCACTAGCGTCCTAACACTGTCTCTAAAGTGATTATGGAAGATAACAATGCACTTATTGGATACCAGTGACCAACTGAGTAATGAAGAAAGGTATATTCAATATTCTACAAGCTACCATATAGCTAAAGAGAACATGTTGAGGACTTGATCAAGAGGATATCCAGTAGCTAGCTGTGAGTTATCTCTCTGCCACATGTGCTATATGGTTGAGACCACATTCCCCTGGATTCTGTAAGTACTGTAGGAAATGGGAAGGTGTGTCAGAGTTGTTTATGGGCCATGGTGGGGAGAAAGAGTTTATACCAATTACATCACCATAGTAAATGCCCAGTACTGTATAATTTTATTAAAAAAAAAAAAAAAAAAAGAAGAAAAGAATATCAATCAAACATATAAAAATACATAGAAGAGAACGTAAGAAAGTTCAGAAGGGGCTATACTCAATTAAGGCATTTGGGGAACAAATCTAACATTTAATAAATTTAAAGTTTAAATTTAATAATTCATTTTTAATAATTTTTATTATTAAATTTAAATTTTCATTTTTAAAGTGAAATATACCTAAGAGATATTCACAATATTATATTCAGTCCTCTTTCTCTAATCTCTTTTGTTTAAGGAAGTATTCATATTTGTTGATGTTTTTCAAATTCATAAGGTTAAAAAAAGATAAACAACAATAACAAAAAAAGATGTCTAAGTGATAGATGATTAAAATGTTATGGTTAAATGTTTAGGATCACAGTGGCAGATGGGGGTGGAAATTACCTAACCCAATTTCTCTGTGGCAGTTGACATTTATACTGTTTTGTTTTGGATAATATAGATAGCATAATAGATGAAAAGGCAAATTTACTGTTCTGATCTGAAAACAGCAGGGCTGAATTTTTAGAAAGTCGCATAAGGACTAGCTATTGATAATGATGATGGAACCACTTTCCCTAGAGAAAGCCACTTAATAATCTGAAAATACTGAGATTACATTAATGCAGTGAAAAACATAAGATTTGTTATTTGTGACCGCAGATGAAACTGAGGAGAAACTGTTACACCACCAAGGATTTGGAATTAGAAAATCAACGTCTTGGTGGCTAGGACAGGGAAACAGTTATTCTACACATTTGAAACCAGCTTCACTGAGTCAGTTGCTTCTAAAACCACACTAGTCTGTTGACAAGTAGCTTGGCCACATTATGGGACAAAAGGATGTTTTCCAAAACATTATTTGTAAAGTCAAGTAATTCTGAAAAAGCAAAGAAAGATCAAAATGACAAGGACATTGATTATGTGCAAGCTCTCTGTCTGGAACAGATATCATAAATTAAGAGGGCAAGTAGATGATAAACAAATGATAATTATTGAAAATCTAACTGTAAACCATTAAGTCAACATTTATTTGATCCAGCAACATCACTATTTGCAGAGATGATTAGGGAAAGAGAAAAAAGGACCTATATGTTCTAAAATGTTTGTAGCAGCTTATCTTTGGGGTGGCAAAAAATTGGAAATTGTTGGGATGCCCATCAGTTGGGGAATGGTTGAATAAGTTGTGGTATATGGTCATGATGGAATACTATTGTGCTATAAGAAATGATGAAGCTTGTTGATTTTAGAAAACATAGATAGAAATTCACAAAATAAGGAAGAGTGAAATGAGCAGAATGAAGAGAATGTTGTATATAATAATAGCAATAGTTTTAACAAAAATTTTGAGTGACTAAATCATTCTGACTAATGTAAATACTAAATTTAACTACAGAGGACCTATGCAAGAAAATATGCATCCAAAAGAAGTAACAAATAGAATGATTTTTACGTATGTGTGTGTATGTATATCTACATATATATATATATATATATATGTAGATATACATAAACACATATTAGTGTTTAAAGGTAACTATCTCTAGGAAGCAAGGGTAGGGGAGAGGGAAGAAAAAAAAGAAAAATGGTATATGATAACTATTATATATTTAAAAGAAATAGCAAGTTGTACATAATATACTTGCAGTTTCATGTGCAACCATCTTTTTTTTTTTTGTTCTACGTTTTAGAAATACTTGTTTTATTTGATAAATTAAAAATAAAATATAATAGAAAACATGGATGAAGGAGGAACCCAAATAGTTAACAATAACCTTCCTCTTTGATTTCATGGAATTTGCTATCACATAATTATTGATATAGTTGTTGTTCTGGTGTTTCAATCATGTCTGATTCTTCATGACCCTGTTTGTGGTTTTCTTGGCAAAGATACTAGAATGGTTTGCCATTTCCTTCTCCAGCAAATTTTACAGGTAAGGAAACTGAGGCAAACAGGATTAATTGACTAGCCATCATTTGAGCTTCATAACTTTGTGAGGCAGAGACCCCCCCCCTTTTTTTTTTTTTACCAATGAGATAACAAGGCTTAAAAAAAGGTTACTTACCCACAGTTATGCAGATAGTAAATAGCAAAAAATTAGCAAGTAGATGACATTTTGAAAAGGTTTGATCTTGATTTTATTTACTGTGTAGAAACAAGGGAGAAAAATCACAGCAAATAAAATAAACATTTGATCTATCTAGAGACCCAGTCTGAGTAGAGGAAGGGCATTGCTTCCTTTGAAGGTCAAGGTAAGAAGGAAAGTTTCTTACTTACGCCATGTTTCAAGTATAAATTTTATAAAAAATGTTCACAAGAATCTTTTAAGATAAATAACAAAAGCATTATTATACATTTTACAGATGGGAAGACTAGGGTTTAGGGAGATTAAATGATTTCCTTCAGTTACATAGATTTTAGGGGCCAAGATTGTGACTTGAAATCTGGTGTCCTGATTCCATACTCTGGTTTATCACACTTCCCCTCCAATAAATACCATCTGTTTAAAAAATATGATCTAATTATAGTTTAAATGTTATAAACTTTTACTATCATAAAAATATTCACCAGCTTTGGAAGTCATATTTCAACCATTATCTTGTCTTCTTGCTACAGAAATGTTTTGGTTTTTTTTTTTTTTTCTGAGCTTATTTTTTATTCTTAAAGAATTCTGAACTAGAGCCAATAAGAGATACACCAATATACAGTTTCATTATCACATGAAAACACTTATGATATTTTCAGATAACTGAACCACTGAAGGCAAGGAATAAATAGCTGGAAAGAAATCATAACCTATCATAATCTATTTGGGAATATTCATTCTACTTATCAAGAATTTCCCTGTTAGTTTAACCTATGCCTGATCCAGAAATCCCACTACAATATACTTCCTATGTTAGTCTATCTTTCACCTAAAACTTCTAAGTGAGAGGGAACCCACTCATGAGGAAGCCCTTTTGAGCAGCTCCTATTTATTAGGAAGTTTTCCCCTCATTCTGGCCTAAATCTCTTCAGCTCTCTTCAGCTTTCTTCAATTATTCCTTATTCAGTCATTAGGGGCTAACCCGAATAAATCTAATCCCCCTTTTATGTGGTGTCTCTTCAAGCATTTGAAAAGAGCTATGATTTCTCCATCCCCCTATTTCCTTTAATCTACTTTATTTCAAGCTAAACATTTGTAGTTTCTTCCACTAATCTTCATGAAGCACGAAAGCTCTCAAAAGCACCTTGTCATTTTGTTCACCTTTCTCTGGACTTACTCTAGCAATATCCTTCCTAAAATGTCATATCTAGTCTTAACATATATTTTAGATATAATTTGATGAGAGGAGAATAAAGGAGTATTGTTATCATCCTAGTCCTGGACCGTCTGCTTATTTTGGGCACCCTGTGATTATGTTTTCTTTGGCTTAAATTGAACTTGTGGTCTGCTAAAAAGGTTTTTATTTTATCTGGGAACTAAAGAATACTATGGTATGAAATAGACATTATCTAAAATAAAGTGGAAATGTCCCAGAGGAGTGGTTAAAGTATTTAGTTTCTATTGACTAATGGCAAAAATTATAAGTCTTGACCTTACAAATCTGGCCATCTTATTAAGGAGGGGAAAAAATGGCTGCTTCAGGATGCCAATTTCCCAAATAACCAAAATATCAGATGAGAAAAGTTATATCTGATATGTATCTTTCACAACATAACATTTCCAAATCATTTTTCTGAATTATGACATTTTCATAGATTTAGAACTGGAAAGGACTTAGTGGTCACCTTATCCAACTTCTTCATTTATAGATAAGGAAACTGATGCCCAGAAAAGTTACATGATATGCTAGGTGGCAAATCCAGGTATTAAACCCACAAGGTATCACTCTAAATGGGGAATTCTTTTCATTCCATTTTTATGGAAGAAAAATGGACAAGAAAGAAGAGGGGGCAGGTTGTTGTGTAGGTGACAGGAGAGAAAAAGCAAAGAATTTATTTGAGCACAATCAATATGTACACTCCTTAAAATATCTGAATCTAAACACTGGATTGTGTCATGTATTATCAAGTGGAATAAATACCTAGACAATACTTTGGGAAACTCTTAAAAAGAGGACAGGGATGAGGGGGACATCAAAAAACTAGAACTTTTATTACATTCCTGATTTTGCCATGCAATGACCAAAAGAGAAATAAATATACTTGCAAAAGCGACTATTATTTATGGTATTAAAAATAAACTGATTTTTTTTTTTTTGACTCAAGCACTTGGGCATATTTCCTATCTCCCATTAAAGTTTGATTTATCAACACTGCTACAATCAAAAGAAAGATTATTCAATTTCAGAGAATTTGGAACATTTAGTTTGAAAATTCAAACAGATGAAATGTCAGGCAGATGTTGGAGTCAATGCTTAAGATTCAGGGATAAGTAGAAAGCAAATTTGGATAGCATGAAGGGAGACTGTGGGGTTATGAAAAAGCCACTAGTCTTGAAGTCATAAAATTGGGTTTGCCATTATCCTGGACTTAACTTTGATGCCTCTAAGATCTCAATTTCCTTATACATAAAAGGAGGTGTATAGGACTCAATGAGCTCTTAGATATAAGTATTATTCCATTCTAACTAAAAATCTGTGAATACCTAGAATACAATTTGGAATTATGCCAAGAAAATGATTAAGATCTATTTGGGAATATTCATTCTACTTATCAAGAATTTCCCAGTTAGTTTAACCTATGCCTGATCCAGAAATCCCACTACATGACATAACCCACGGAAGTCAAAGAGTTCTATTTCATAGCTCATACATATACACACCAAAATATTTCCTGCAGCATTTTTGTAGTAGAAAAGAAGTGGAAACAAAAAGGAATATAATAAGCACCGATTAAGTACCAGGCCATACTAAATGCTTTATAAATCTTATTTCATTTAATCTTCATAACAAACTCTGAGAGGAAGATGATATTATCCCCACTTTACAATTAAGGAAACTGAGGCAGACTGGATTTGAACTTAAGTTTTTCTGACTTCAGGTCTAGCAATTTGTCCACTTTTCTACTTGGCTACCAGATAAAAAGAAAGGAAAGCAAAAGCAAGATTGCTAGAGTTCTTCTGGATAATTTGCTCATATCTGGGGTATAACATTTGTCTCGAGAAAATTTTAAGACACAAGGGCTAATGTTGAGGAATTGTCCATGCATATGTTTTGAAAAACAAAAAGCTTTAATAAAAAAAAAATGAAAAAAAAAAGTTCTAATAAAGAATCCTAAATGCCTGTCTTCTGACACAAAAAGGATGGGGCAAATGCAAAAGGTTCACAATTCATTTCTTCCTTCCTCTTCAGCTCTACCCACAATTTCCTCACCATGCCCCATTCTGGGCACCTTTCCCACCCCTACCTCCTTTCCAGTCCTCTTTTATGTGTGATCTCCCCTCATTAGAAGGCAAGTTTTCTGAGGGTAGATACTGGTTGTTTGCTTTCATCTGTGTGTCCAGTGCACTTACTTGGATTATTAAGCTTTAGTAAACATCTTTCTATCTAAAAATTTTTTACAGCAAAAAACTTGTTTACTCTTCAGAAATGCTCTCCTTTTTCTGCTAGAATTCAAACTCACTGGACTCCAAAACCAATGTTTTCTCCAAAATACCACTATGTCGCTTTCAGAACATATGGATGAAAATTAAATGAAGAGAGTAACAAAGAGAAGAGCAAAAGATGGCAGAACCAAGCAAGTGGTAATAGTTTTCCAAAGCCGGGACCAGATAATTGCCCACAAAAATGTTATCAGGAGTCCTGCGTGGCTGGTGAGCATTCTGCCTCAAAGTGGACTTCATGTGTATAGAGCAGAAGACCCACTCCTATGCATCATCAAGAAGCATAAAAACTATTTGACCTAGTTCAAGGAAATAATCTGAGTTCTAACTAGATGATTCTCTGAGTGAGGGGCTCTACATTTCCTCAGTGTATTTGAGCCGCTGATCTAACCCCACCACAGCATCTCATTCTTTTCAATCCCATAATAAAGGTAGTCCTTCTAAACTGTTATCTCAAGTTCATGGCAGACTAATTTCATTATAGCCGAGCCACCTGTAAGCAGGCTCCAGTTCAACAATCCAGCCTTGCTTTTAAAAGCTGAACTTTATGAGTTGAGCAGTCCCTACCCCTCAAGGAGTTTATATTCTGCTAAAGGGAAACCATATGTTCACAGATCAAATAAAATCAGGGAACAACCTAAAATATGCACATTGATTGGAGTGGGAGCTTGAGCCCTAAAAATGAAGTGCCAGGAGTCAGAAAAGGTCATGGATTGGTATTGTACCTTCAGATTGTTGTGTTTTCAGAAGATTCAAATGAAAATATAGCACATATCTATATAGATTGAGAAATAGATAGACCTACATAAAGCTAGTTATATGGATGAATATATATAGATATATTTTTTCAAAATAAATAATTTTTTAAAAAATTAACAGTAATTTTTAAAATCTCCTACCCCATACCAGGGGGGAGAATCTATCTCTATATAGATATAGATAACAATTTCCATCTCTATATTTATGGGGCTAGATATAGTTATACAAGATGAGATATACATATGTAAAAATACATATACATACATAAATACAAATGTATGTATTATATATATATATATACATATATACACACACATATATGATAAATGCTTGTCAATTCAAAAGCATTTGTTAAGCAACTACTGTGTGCTAAATATGTACTATTCTAAGTACTGAGGAGACAAAGAAAGGAAAAAAAAAACAATTCCTGCTCCCACGGAATTCACAATTTAATGGGGGAAGACAACAGGCAAACAACTATTTCCAAACATAATAAATAAAAATAAACTCCTCAGAAATAAGAGCTAAGTTACAGAGAACTGGGTCTCAGGGGGATGATGGAATGAGCTACAAGGCCAATTATTACACGTTCAGTGCAAGCATTTATATCTCAGAAATTGATAAATGTTACAAATAAAGACTTGATTTAGTGATTGCTTAAAATTAAGAAAGCAATGCAGATGATGTTAATAATTAAATTTAAGTTTAAGATTAAACACAAAGGTGTGCATTCTAGACAGCAATTTGGAATTACTCCCAAAGGGCCACAAAACTGTGATGCAGCAGTGTTTCTACAGGGTCTACATCCCAAAGAGATCATTAAAAAGGGAAGGAAATGTTTGTAGCAGCCTTTTTTTATAATGGCAAGGAACTGGAAACTGAGTGGATGCCCATCAGCTGTGGAATGACTGAATAATTTATGGTATGTGAATGTAATGGAATATTATTGTTCCATATGAAATGATGGGCAGACTGATTTCAGAAAAGTCTGGAAAGACTTACATAAACTAATAGTAAGTAAAGTGAGTAGAACCAAGAGAACATTGATCATAGTAACAAGATTATGTGATGATAAACTATGGTGGACTTTGCTCTTTTCAACAACGAAGTGAAAGAAGGCAATTCCAATAGATTTGTGATAGAAAGAGCCATCTGCATCCAGAGAGAACTATGGAGATTAAATGTGGATCAAAGCATAGTATTTTCACATTTTTTATGTGAAATTTTTTTTATTGTTGGTTTGTTTGCTTATGGGTTTTTTCTCAAATGTTTTTTTTTTTCTTTTTAATCTGATTTTTTTTTTTTTTTTGCAAAAATATGTCTAAAAGAACATTTAATCTATATTGGATAGCTTGCTGTCTAGGGGAAGGGGGGAGAGGGGGAGAAAATTTTGGAACACAAGGTTTTGCAAGGGTGGATTTTGAAAACTATCTTGCATATATTTTGAAAAATAGAAAACTATTATTAAAAAATAAAAATAAATAATAATTTTTTTAAAAGTGTACTGTGACTTTTAGGATAGATGATTGTTAAACATTTCCTAGCATATCCCTGACTACTTTCAAGGGCTACTTGCAAAAGTGGTCCTTGAATTGAGATTTGAAGGAAATCAGAGAGGATTAGAAGAGAAAGAAAATAGTAATCACTAGAATTTAAGGGATGTCAATGGGCTAAAAACACTCACCAAATGTAATGTGTCTGCTTTTTGTGTCTGCCTTTGTCGACTCTTCTGAGCTGCAATACGGTTTTTCTCCCTTCTCTGAACTTTCCTCACATCATCTGAGGAATCCTGAGAAGTAGAGAAGATAGCAATGGTTACTTTGGGCTTTCTGCATTAACTCATCTGATTAATTCACCTACTGAGTCCCTAGCACTTTTCCAAATGCTAGACTGAGAATCCTTCCCCCTTTCTATGGAATTCCCACTGTTAGGTTAATGTGATATAATGAAAAAAAAAAAAAAAAAAAAAAAAAATATATATATATATATATATATATATATAAAGGCTTTTGCAAACTCTAACACATATGAGTAGAAAAGTCAATTTAAAAAATATATATTTTCAATAGTTCAAGATATTCCTACATATATCAATAATTAAGATATTCCTATATGCAAATATAGGTATATCTTGAATTACTGTAAATTAGTTTCTCTCGTTTACAATTTATCTAGAATGAGACACTCCATTGAGCCAGTCTGAGCAAAACTGTTAAAGTTGTCTCTGAAAGTCTCTGACCTTCCTTTTGTTGTCCCGGTCCACTTTTATCTTCCCATCCCTGGTTCCCCATGCTTTTAATTTTACTCGAAATTGCCACTTTTGTGTTCTGATGTTGATTTCCAGGGACAGAACCCCCGATTTCAAAACTCTTTCATTATCATCCGCCTCTCCCACCAAAATGTACATGCTTTGTATTCTGAGCCTGTGGGTGTCTTCTCCCATCTAAATGAGAGAATCAAATAAACTGAAATGTTATTGCATTGATGCATGTGAAGAACTGAAAGAATTATCCTTTCCTAGATAATATAGGTCACATGGCCCAGGGCACAAAATTTCGAAGATCTGGATTTGAATCTCGGTTCTCTAACATGATCTTGTACAAGTCATTTAAACTCTTTAGAACCCAGTTTACTCATCTGTAAAATGGGTAAACTCAACCAGGTGTGCTAGTGCTACTTGAAAGGCCGAGGCTAGTGGATTGCTTCAGACTGGGAATTCTGAGCTTCAGTAGGAATAGAAATTATATGTCTGCACTATGGCTCCCACCAAAAGAATCAGTCCCTGGGAACAGGAAACCATCAGGCTGTCTGAGGGGCAAATGAGCCTTGGTCAGAAATAAAGCAGATCACTGATCAAAGCAGGGTTACCTCCACACTACAATGTAAGACTTTTGTAGTGGAGAAACCTGAAGCTAAAAGAAAAGTGACCAGCTAAAGTCATTCACCGTCAGAATTTGAACTCAGTTCTTTTAACTAGACTCTTTCCATTATGACAGGTCTTCCAGGCAATCTTTATTTACTATGATACATCCCGTTCCAGAGGGGATAGGGAGGCCCCATACTCTAACAGTGGTCCTCAAACTTTTTAAATAAGGGCCAGTTCACTGTCCCTCAAGCTGTGAGAGGGTCGGACTATAGTAAAAACAGAACCTCACTCTGTCTCCGCCCCTCAGCCCATTTGCCATAACCAGCGGGCCACATAAACGTCCTCAGTGGCTGCATCTGGCCTGTGGGCCGTAGTTTGAGAACCCCTGCCTACAGGGTACCTCATAGGCCAGAGTGACATGATATGGAAAGGAACTTTGTTATTACCAAGAAAAAGGCTGGGAGAATAGTCTTATTATTATAGCACCAGCCTATTTCAATATCTATGAATTTATTAATAATCAAGAGAGTCAAGGTGCAAAATGGCTAATTCCAATTACATTACCTTAAAAGGATTTTGTGCGCAAGATCAGAAGCAGAAAATTGGGGTGGGGGAAGAATTTTATAGACAATTTCTCAGATAAAGACCTTTTAAATACTTCTCAGAAAAGCAAAGCCAGAAGATTCAGATCAGATAGGAGGGGAAGCTCCATTTCTCTAAAGGATACAGAGGACTGGACTGGTGATTTTCTGGCATGGGGAACTCTCTGATAAGGAAATTCCCTCTATCAATGCAAATCAGCACCTTTTCTGCAACTTCTAATCTTAGAGGGTCAATGAAGGCTTTACTAGACTAAATTTACTTAGGATCTTCTAGCCAGTAGGTGTCAGAGAAAGGACTTAAACCCATACTTTCCTGGTTCTGAGACTCTCTACCATGGCACAATGTTTCTCAAAAAGATATGTGGCTTCTGACATTTAATTCTTATTTATTTAATTCAATTAATAGTTTAATACTTATTAGCTGTGTGACCGTGAACAAGTCACTTAATCCCATTTGCCTAAGAGAGACAGAGAGACAGATGTGGGCAAGGATTGCAAGTTTATAACCATTTTACAGATGAAGAAACTGAAGTTTAGGAGTTACATTCATTGCCTAATCTATACAGCTAGTGTCAAAGCCAGGGCTGTTGGCTGGTTCCAGGTTCAGCATGCATATTTACAAAATGTGTATTCTCTAAGTTACTAAGTCCTAAAGTTGTGAAGAAAATGTTTTCTAGTCCTCAAATCAACACACTAATGTGAGTTATATTTATTATTATTTATTATAAATGTTATTATTAATTATTATTCTATATACCTATAGACATGAAATATGGAAAATCTACTCACCCTACCCCCAAAATAGTACTAATGAAATATATGATCTTTAAGTCATAAGAACAGGGAAGAAAATTAAAAACGATTGCACCATAGGTGGTTGACTAGGCCAGAACCATTCCCCTTTACAGAAAAAAAGTCAAGGGATGTGGTGAGCAGGCAGGTTCAGGGAAGCAGTGCTTTGGTTCTTAAAGTAAGACCTATCAGAAAGCCGGAAGCTTCTGGACAGACTTTAATCTCCCAGGACTGGAGGTGAGTTGTTGGGTTATCCCAAGAATCTCCCTTCAAACTCTCTAGAACCCTCCCTCACATCCCTTCCCATGACTCCCAGCCCAGTCTTATCCAATGCAGTAGATAAGTTGCAGCAGTAGCTGTATCTCCTTTCTCCTCACCCATGGCAGGTCAGCTCCTCATAATGCTCTTCAGAATTTCCCAAACCACAGCCCTCATAGCCATTATCTTCCTCAGCCCTATAGATTCTGTTTTGGTTTTTAGTTGCTTTTTTTGTGTGCCAAAATTACATCCTCTTGGATCATCCCTGTTTCATACTTTGACTTAAGTTTTCCAGTGTAAGCTTCAATTTAGCAGCCTGAAATAGCATAGTATGGGCAAAACACATTGGATATTAGGTCAGAAGACTTAGGTCTAAGCTATTTTTTTAGGCCTGAGAATACGGGTCAGCAAAACATTTAAACGCTGAGTCCCAGTTTCCTCTTCTGCAAAACGCGGCTAATAATAATACTTGAGAGAAACAAGGAGCAAATCAAGAGCTAGCAATGGAATCAGAAAGACCCGGTCTCATACTTACTAGATGAATGACTCCACGTGAGTCATTTAATTTCTCAGTCCTCACCAGCAATTCTCTAAAATTACACATTTCAAAGGAGTTGCTAGTCTGCAAGAGCAGAAGGACTTTTTTTTTTTTTTTTACAATTTATGTCCATATTTAAAAAATAAAACTGAAAAGAACTTATCCTATTTCATAGGATTATTATAAGAATTCTGTGATCCTCAAATATGTTAAGCTGTTATTATTAGCAAATGAAATAATATTTATAAAGATCTCAGTACGAATCTAGCACCTAGTAGGACCCTATAAATATTAGCTCATCATCATCATTCTTATTAGCCATAGCTTGCTCTCCTATTAAGAATAAATTTTTTGTAGCATAAGAGTGTTTCCCTCTGACTAGAACAAAACTCTTTGATTCACCATCTCCTCATTCATTCTATTTCCTTCCTAGAAAGCTTTATGGGGCAGAGACCAGGAGGGTGTGGAGGAAGAGAAAAGGAGAGGGACATTGGTAGAGTGATGGGCTGAGGGTCCCTGGGCCAGGTGCTTCTGGGAGACCAATCCCAAGTTCCAAGCTGAGGCTCTTTGGCTTATACTCCGTCCTTGACCACTGAGCCATGGTTTTCGGACAGCAGCCTCCCGAGAGGCTCTACCAGGAAGGGAGGACCAAGGGCTGGCAGTCGGGGTGGGTGATGAAGGAAAAAAGAAGCCTTACCTGTTTATTGCTGGGTGGAGGTGAACGGCTGAAGCTAGAGTCACTGCTGTCAGAACTATGGGGCATGGCTGAAATCTCCAGGGGCTGGGCAAGCTTCATCAGCTTCCCTTTGGGCTCTCCGGCACTAACCTGCCTTTCTGAAACACTCCCTAGGTCACCAGCCCACCACCTTCGTAGGGTTCTTCTTCTTTCTTGCCCACCATGCACTTCTAGACCCCAAGGTCCTTTTCTCTCTGCGGCCTGGAGACACTGCACCTAGCAGTGACATACTCGCTCACTTTTTGGGGCTTGCTTTCTCACTTGTGGTTTCTGGTTAAAAAAAATAATAATGGAGAACTCAAGCTGGAAGTCACATGGGCGGAAACTTAGTGAACTACAAGTTACACTGATGGGTGAGAGAGAGAGAAAAAAAAACATATCAGAGAAAAGACATTTAAAATAATCTGAAAATGAGAAGAAGAAGAAAAAAAAACCCATACACCTTCAGATAGTTTAAAAGGCAAAGAAATTGGTTACAATTGAAAATGGTAATAGAAAAGAAAAAAAGAAGAGGGAAAGTCCCCAAACAGCTCTAGAGAGCTGGTAGTCTCTCAAAATGGGGAGATACCAACAGCAGGGAAGCAGTTGCCATTCTTACACAATTTGATTTTAAGCCAAAATAAAACAGCAACATTAGGATTTCATTTTGATTTTCCTTCATAAATAATCTACTGCAACCAGAAGTCCTGGTCACACATCACAACCATCAAAGAGGCAAAGTGAGTGAGGATGGATGGATAGAGAATCCTAACTCAGCATTTTATTGTAAGCAGTAATTAATATCAGTGTAAATAAATTATTAAACCTAGTAGGTGATTAATAAATGGTTATTGATTCTTTTTAAAAAGAATTATCTACAAACATTTTATTTTTAAAGATAAAAGAAATGAAGTCTGAGCTCTGGTCTCAATGGACATAGAATCTTGGCTCTCCTAAAAAGGAATACTCAAATAATCGGCTCACCACTTTTCCATTAGAAAAGATCCCGCTGGCTGACACTATCATCAGAGAAAAGCAGTCATCTTGTATTAAATGGAGACACAGCCTAAATTCCCTGTGATTTATCTGGCCAGTGCATTTCCACAGAAGCAGAACCCAAAATGGTGGGAGGATTTAAAGCATGGTAAATATCCTGATTACTAATCTCTTAGTCAGCTAGAGCACCAAACTTGAAGTCAGAATTCATCTAAATGAGTTTAAATCAATCCTCAGAGGCTAGATGTGTGATTTTGGGCAAATCATGCAACCTTATTTTCCTTAGTTTCTTCATCTGTAAAATGAGATAGAAAAGGAAATGGCAAAGCACTATAGTATCTTTGCCAAAATAACCCCAAACAGAGTCATAAAAAGTTGGAAAGAACTAAATCTAATTTCTCTCCTTGTATAAAACCTTATTTTCCTTGATGAGTAGAATGCAGTCTCCTTGAGGGTAGGGATATAGCCAGGACAACAAAGAGTACCTTTTATTATCTATTTGTTTATTTGTTTTATTATCTGTGATTTCACTGGTAGACTGGGTTCCCAGTGAGGAAACACCCTCTACCAGTATAGAATTGTATCTGTTCTACAACCTCCTAGTTTTAGAGAGTTACCTGGGGCACTGGAAGTCAAGGGGCCTATCTGTCCGTGTGGAGTCATATAACCAGTATGTGTTAAACTTGAACTCAAGACATGCTGATTTAAAAGCCTGTCTTCTATCCACTTCCCCATCCTGTTCTCATGTAGTTGTCATGCACCTAGGGGGCACTTGATATATATTTGTTAAATTGACTTGAGTAATATAATACTTCCTGAAGTCTTTCAACTCTTAGAGGGGCTCTTATGACTTTTCTGGATCACTTGACATTATTACATATTATAATCCAATAACTTGGGCTCCAACATTGACTAATTGTGTAAACTTGGACAAACAACATCCTTGATCTCTATGAGCTACAGGTTCCTCCTCTGGAAAATTGGGATAATGATACAGGTGTACCTAATTTTATTGTGCTTTGCTTTACTGCACTTCACAAATACTGCATTTTTTTTTTTTTTTATAAATGGAAGATTTGTGTTGACCAAATATGCTGTGCCATTTTTCCAATAGCATATGCTTACACTGCATCTGTGTCCCATTTTGATTATCCCCACAATATTTCAAACTTTTAAATTATTATTATGTCTATTCTGGTGACCTGTGATTAGTGACCTTTGATATTATTATTGTAATTTGGGGGGGGCAGATGCTGTACTTGGGTAGTCATGCCATGCTTTGGGCAATCATTCCACACTTCTTTGAACCACAACTACAGAAGATGGAGAACTTAATAGATAAAAGGTGGTATGTGTTCTGACTGCTCCAACAACAATGCTCTCTCTCTTTCTCTTTCTCTCTCTCCCCTTTTCTCCCCAGGCCTTTCTATTACCTCAAACTCAATAATATTAAAATTAGACTAATTAATAATCCTACAATATCATCTAAGTATTCAAGTGAAAGAATCAATCGATGTCGAAAACTTCACTGTTGTTTTAAGAAATTGCCACAGTTACCCCAACCTCCTGTGAGTGCCACCCTTTTCCATCAGCAACCATCTACATCAAGGCAAGGCCTTCCACCCACAAAGATGATAATTTACTGAAGACTCAGGTGATGATTAGCATGTTTAAACTCATTGAAAAATGGAGGGAAAAGTGTGTGACTCACTTTATTGTGATATTTGCTTTATTGTGGTGCTCTGGAACCTAACTTGCAATTTCTCTGAGGTTTTCCTATAACTTGTAACTCAAATGGTTCTGTGGGGAAGGTTCTTTGTCAACCTTAAAAGCCTTTTATAATTGTGAACTATTGTTATTGTCAACTTTTTCTTTCTCCCCACGCCGACTTTATTTATTTTATTTTGTCTAAGGAGCGAAGATACATCAAATAAAATTGTTGTTTATATAGCACTTAAGATTTTGCATAATGTGTTATAAGAAATACCTCGTAAGGATTTCATGCCTTACATGGCTTTCTGTATTTTCTTTCAGGGCATATTATAAGTTCAGTTGACTGGTGTGGACCCTTATAGTCCCCTTCCCGAGGTTAACTTGGAGACACTCAACATTCTTCCTCACATATTTAATCCTAGAACAATAAAACAAGGGAAAACTAGCAATAAAGCAAATATCAAGATAAAGCAAGTCTGAACGTGAGGAAAGAAGTCCAAAAAGTGTTGTGAATGACTAGAAAAGGCTATTGCTTCTGAATTTCAATGACAAATAAAATAGTTCTCCATGGGATGATTCAGATGAGACCAGAGCCATAACTTGATCTTATCCTATAGTGTTGTTAGAGGGGGTTCCTTCTTATCCTGATGGGTCTTTGATGCTTCTAATCTTATATCAAGAGATCCTTGGCAGCTAACATGACCATCCCACTCTCTTGACCATCCATGGGTTTCCATCCCCGTGGTTCTATATAGGTGGGATTCCTTTCCAGAGAATATCTTCCCGCTGACTCCCTCCATTCTGCCTTCTTCATGGGGTTAAGGTGTTAGGGACTTTTAGCCATCCTGTGTAGAAGATAGTCAGATTCTTAGGGAGGGGGAGTTGTCCAAGCACAACTATATCCAGAATAGAATGTTCTCTGAACTGAACCCCTAAATTAAATTTCCTCTTGATGCATAAATCAGACAGGAAGAAAAGACATTCTTGTAGTACTTTATAGCCTTCAGATTCACAGATTCTTTTCTATGGAAAAATAGTATAAAGGATCATATTTTCCATATAGTCAAGTAAATTGGATATCTTTCATTGTGGTATATAGAAAGAGTGCTACCTTTCAAGTCAAGAGTGAGTATCCATATCCAAGCTATGTCCCTGCCCTGTGACCTAGACTAGGTCAATTAATTTTTCATTCTCCTTATCTGTAAAGTGAAGGAACAAATTTAAATGACCCTTTTAATCCCTTCTAGTTCCAAATCTCTGTTTTTACAACTCCATGTTGTATGTTTCCTTTGAATACATCTTTCTTTTTTTTTTATCCTCAGTGAGTTTATTCTTGAAGACCCTACCAGCTAAAAGCTATGACCCAACTGTGATTCCTAGAATTATTCTTAAGCTGGATAGTTAACAGTCAACTACATAGCATCATTTGAAGAATGCCAAAGGGCCTTCTTATCATCTCTCATTTTTTTCCATTGAGTTATTCCCTCAGGTTCAAAATATGTTTTGTGGGGCAGCTAGGTGGTGCAATGGATAGAGCACCAGCCTTGAATTCAGGAGGACCAGAGTTCAAATCTGGTCTCAGACACTTAACACTTCCTGGCTGTGTGACCCTGGGCAAGTCACTTAACCCCAGCCTCAAAAAGAAAAAAAAAAAAACAAAAAAACCAAAATATGTTTTGTACAAAAGTATCATTCTTAGAATAAAAAATTAATTTCACTTCTCAATTTAATCAATAATCACTTGTCAAATATCCATCTAACGGTCTATCCAAAGTTCCGTGCTAGGGACTGGTCTCTTCCAGCTCTAACTCTATGATCTATGAAAAATAAAATAGTCCTCATCCTCAGGGAACTTATTCTCATTTATATGTATAAAATCTAGTGCTTCTTGTAAATGAGTGTTAGATTATAGTCAGTAAAGATCTGAATTCAAGTCATGCCTCAGATACTAGCTTTGTGCAAATCACTTAACAAATTCAGCTTCAGTTTCCTTATTTTTAAAGTGGGATAATTGAATATTATTAATGAATTGTTAATAACACCTGCCTTAAAGGGTTATTTTGAGGCTCAGATAATTTATCTATTTGCCTGTTTGCCTCAGTTTTCTCATTTATAAAATAAGTTGGAGAAGAAAATGTCAAACCATCACATTGAAAATCCCAAATGGGATCCTGAAAGAGTCAGACAAGATGGAAATGACCCAATAACAACATGTAGCATTCACTATATTGTTATCACATTTGACTCTCAATAAGATAAATGCTATATTCATCCCCATTTTACAGATGAAAAAACTGAGACAAAGAAAGGTTAAGGTTCTTGTCTAGGGCCACAATTTGTCAGATCTTTTTGACTCCAAACGTGGCACTCTATCCACTGCAGCTTAAAATCTGAATGAACGAGGGCAATTCATAATAAAAGAAGGAAGGATAGTCCCTCCTCCCAACCATTAGCTGGACACTGCACAGAAGCAGAATCACAAAAAGCTGGAGCAAGAAGGCACTTTAGGGATCATGTATTTTTGATTTTACAGATGAAGAAAGCAAGGTACCCAGAGTGGAAGGGATGTGCCTGAGATTACTGGCAGTCAAGTGTTCTGGGTGGCCATTGTTTTCTCTGTTAAGCTAACTCAGAATTCATCACACATCAGCATCAATTCTGAGAGTGATACTTCTAGGAACTTACCAGGAAATCTCTGTGCCAGGGACATGCATTCTTGCATGCATGAAGATGATAATCAAGTCCTTCCAGAGACACTTATTTTTTTGAATTATTTTTTTTTTCCTCCCCATCAGGGATGATGGATGACCTTCTCCCGGTCCTTCATCACCACCAATGTTATTTATAGTTGGCTTGGTTTGAAGGTCAGTGCCACAATCTAGGAAGAGGGAATTAGCTAACTGGCCCACAGAGAGAGATCCAAACCACGACATTGTCCTCATAAACATGAAGTCACCCTAACTCTGTGACTGCAAAGTACAAAATGCTGCAACCTGCACAGTCCCTAAGGCTTCTATCTCGTGAGTTGACACTGACTTTATCCAAATTAAAAAGACATAGGATGGTATACTGTCAGTTTCTTTACATAAGTAGAAATGAGGCCCTGAGAAGGGAAATAAAGTGTGAGTCAAGGGAAGATTCTGCTAAGCCATCCTCTCTTTCACCTCTCTCTCTCTGAGATGTAAGGTGAGTCAGCAGTGCTATGAAGACCATGACTTATGCATCTTGTGATCACTTTGCTTTTAAATTTGAGTTTTACTTTCCTAGAGGGTTTTACGTGTGATTCCTTAACAGTTTGTTTTCTTGGTATGGTTAGTAAAAAGATTAAAAAGAAGGGAGGAAGAACATGAAAGAAAATGATCCCATTCGAAAGCTACATGCACTTACAAGGTTCCCCTCAGTACAGAGTTCACTCAGCCAAAGGAAAGCCGAGGAGTCATTTAGAAAAGCATTTGTAACTCATACTTCCTCTCAGGGATGCCTAACATGGACCCGGATCCATTACTAAAGGTGTCCAGTTTCCCATTTCTTCTCTCATTCACCGAATCCTGTTTATTAAGCCCCTACTACATGCAAAGCACTAGACTGGGTATGAGACTTACAAAAACAAAAACCAGACAGTCCCCATTTTCAAGGAGCTCCCATTCTACTGGAAGAAGTCAAAAGATGCCCTCATCGTGTTTTCCGGCATTAACTATTTGTTCACTCTACCCACACTGCTTTTTTTTCCAAGCTCTATCTGACAGCCCAATAGAAACTTACCAGCAGGATGAACCAACTTTGAAGTCTCTGGGTTAGGTGCAAGTTGTTAGTTATTTGAACAAAAATAATAAAAATCCCCTAGCCGCTTTGTCTTTAAAATGGAAAAAGGCCATTATTTCATGTCCTAAGTGATTTTAAATAAGGGGGATTTTTCTCAAAATTTCCCAAGCCTTTCACAGATAGGGAAAAACACACCTGAAAGGGCACTTTCTTCAGAAGCCAGCGACAGAGAGTGAGGAAAGCTAAGCTGATTAGCTGGGGCATCATGCCCAGGATCTGGTAATTAGTGTAGGAGCCACAGGCCATCCACCATGATAATAGAACTCAAGCCTCTGGGAAACAAATTTCACAGGTGTTCCTATGAATGCATCCGAACTAGAACTCTAAAGAGCCTACTTATATCCACCTTGTTCCTTTCTCATTGTCATTAGAGTATCCCAGTCACTTTCTTGATCATGATTGACCAAGATTTCCAGCTGCATAGCATCATTCTTTTCTTTTCTTTTTTCTCCTTTTATCCTTAGGCTAAACATATGATTTTATTATCCTAAAGGATACTCTCTGGTTTAGAAACTCTTTCTACCATGGGCAATTTATCTATAGTTTATAATCATAAAGCAGCAGGACCTTTATAGTATCATGAATCCCTCTGGTGATCCAGTGAAACTTAATAATACTGATTTGTTGCCCGTGTTGATTATTGAAGAAAATGTTAAATTTCATTTAGAGGTTAATAAAAATCATGAATAATGGTTATCATATTGCTTACTTTCTCAATAGGTGAAAGAGAGACTGGAGAGAGGGAAAGAATCTTGTAACTCAAAATTTTTAAATAAATGTAAAATGTAATTTTTTACAAACATTTTAAACTCAAGTAGGAAGAATCCATGTTTGGCCATCAGTTCACCAAAGAAAACATGTCAGGATTTTGTCATAATGTCCTTGAAAAATTGTCAAACCTTGACATATTTCATAGTTTTCTGATGTTTTTCTCTGTCTATTTGTAGCTTGTTCAATAATTTTTCAGTCATGTTCAACTCTTCATGATCCCATTTGGGGTTTTCTTGGCAGAGCCACTGGAGTGTTTTGCATTTTCTTTAAATGTTTAAAATGTAATTGAAAAATAAATGAGGATCAGCCCCGAAGTCAGGAAGACCTGAGTTCAAATCTGGCCTCAGACACTTAACACTTCCTAGCTGTGTGACCCTGGGCAAGTCACTTAACCCTAATTGCCTCAGAGGGAAAAAAATTATCAAACAAGCACTTTACAAGCCTTTAAAAAAGTAATTAAAAAATAATGAAGTGATTTTTTTTTCCTAAAAGTAGAAAATAATTTTTTAAAAAAGCCTACTGAAAGCGACAATGTAATTTTTTTCCATCCAAATAAAGAGAACTTGGATCCTAGCTTAAGGACCCCAATTGTGGAGAGCTATTTGGAGGTCTAAAAGCTTGTATCTTGCCTATCATCAAATAAATAGTTTTTCCTTCTTCCCGGTCAGCTCTCTATGGGGCATTATTGGTGTATTGCTGAGATGACTATATATAATAGAATAGAACACTAGAAGTTTAAGTCAAGATGACAAATTTGAATCTGGTGAGGTACTAGCTGTGTAACTCCAATTTGGTTACAACAGTTCTCGGTCTCAGCTTCCTCATCTTTAAAATGGGGATAACTGGGGCAGCCAGTTAATGTGGCAGACTGAGCACCAGCCCCGAAGTCAAGAGAACCTGAGTTCAAATCCGACCTCAGACACTTAACACTTCCTGCCTGAGTGATCCTGGGCAAGTCACTTAACTCCAATTGCTTTAGCAAAATAAATAAGTAAATAAAATGAGGATAATTCTAGCCTGTCTCTACAGGGCTGTTGAGGGTGAGGATCAAATAAGACAATATTTGTGAAGCACTTTGCAAACTTTGAAGTGCCATGTAAATGTTAACTATTTTTATGAAAATACCGACTTATGTAACAAAGAAAAGTTTGGAGTTGTTGAAAGCTCAGTGTATTGTCCCAAATGCAGTTCTGTTCATTTTTTCTCCTCCCTCAGTTCTGCTGACTCTAATGGAATGTGTCTTTTCTGACTCTGAAGTGAAAACTGAAATGTTAATAATAACTAGTGTTTATATGATAGAATTTGTAAAGCATTCTACAAATTTAATGTCATTTGACCATCAAAATGAGGTGCTATTTTTATCCTCACTGAGTTTAGGGAATTTAAATGATCAACCTAGGATCATATGAATTGTAAATAGAGGTAAATGTTTAACAACTGACTTTGGGGGGAAGGGGCAGAGGACAGGAGAATTGCATATACTGTACACTTTTAAGTTTAATTTGTATTAATATTTTCCTTTTCACTTTCTTAAGTCTAGACAATCAACAAAACAACAAGCCAAGTTCTAATTTGTAAGGCTTGCCGATTTCTGAGACATAAAAGTTCACATTGAAAATTTAAAAATCTAATGTCTGGCTGGAGGAGCTGGCTCTGGCATACCCTGAAGCAGCATTTGAAGTCAGGTACTTCATGATTCTGGTCCAGTCCTCTGGTCCATAGCCACTTAGCTGCCCACCACACTACTACTTCTGAAGAGTGACCATAAAGTGTAAAATCATAAGGCTCCATGAATGCAGTTCATAAATAATAAGCATGTGATATGTATGGTGTTTGCCATATGGTCATAGGATCATAGATTAAGAAGTGAAAGAGATTAGAGATTATGAAATCCAACACCTTCATTTTATAGATGAGGAATGTGAGATGCAGCAAAGGTTATATAACCTACCCAGGTCACACAACTAACCTGAATAAAAATAGTATTCTAGTCTAAATGGAAGGGTAGCTAGGCCCAATGATGGAGCACCAAGCGTGGAGTCAGGAAGATTCTTCAAATCTGGCTTCAGGAACGTACTAGCTGGGCAAGTCACTTGATCTTGTTTGCCTCAGTTTCCTCATCTGTAAAATGGTCTGGAGAAGACAATGTAAAACACTTCACTGGCTCTGCCAAGAAAACCCCAAATGGGATCATGAAGAGTTGAACAGGACTGAAAAATGACTGAACAACAAGCTACAAATAGAGAAAAACATCAGAAAAGTATGAAATATGTCGAGGATTGACAATTTTTCAAGGGCATTATGACAAAGTCCTGACATGTTTTCTTTGGTGAGCTGATGGCCAAACATGGATTCTTCCTACTTGGGGAATGGGAAATGGAAGGATGAGGAGGAAAAATATATGGCCAATTCCTGAAAACAGAACATTTTCCTCTAATACTATTTATTCCACACTTCTAACAGAGGTGCTAATTCAGAAGAGAATGTGCTCTTAAAAGCACTAAAGATGTGGCTAAATCAACTATCCCACTTTTCTCTGGAAATAGCCTCGGGTGTTCTCTTTGAGGCACCTGGGATAGGATGCCTTGTATATCAGAGAATAACTTCAATTAGACCATGAATTGGAGGGACCACTAGTTACCCAGGACATTCAGCACCTCAGTATCTGGGATCCCCATACCTGAGACTTAAAAATCCCCAAGTCAATGCTCCACCCAATCAACCCTGGGGATGCAAGTGTGTGTCTGCTGAGGAGGAGATAGCTGAAGCTTCATCTTGAAACATGGAGCAAGTTAGAGCACCCAACTATGGTCATCATTATTTAAAAAAAAAAAAAAAAAAGCATTGATTAGTCATCTAGCTCCTAGATTTAGTCTTAGGTTTGCACTATGCAGATTAAGTAACAGACATGTAAAGCAGCTCACATAATGTCACTGTTAATCCTGAGTAAGCCTTTTATTCCAATCAAACACATAACAGTTGTCAAAGGCTGTTTGTGTCCATAATAATAGCTAACATTTACATATGTGCTAAGTGTTTTACAATCATTAGATCCTTACTACAACCCTTCGAGGTAAGTGCAATTATTTTCCCCCTTATGTAGAAGAGAAAACTAAAGCAAAAAAGGTAGGGGTGGGGGTAGGAGAAAGAGAGTTTCAAGTGACTTGCTCAGTCACATAGCTGGTAAACATCTGAGGCAAGATTTAAGCTCAGGATTTCCTAAAGGAAAAACCCAGCACTCTAAGTCCCATACCACCGAGCTGCTTCAATGTTCTGCCTCCAAAATAACAAAAAACAGGTATTTAACATCAATAAATTGAATAAAACTTTTCTTATTAAGAGAAACTCATTTTCTTAGAAAATAATATGTATATGAATATACAAACTATATATATACGATCTCTATGTAAAATATATATATTTATACACACATACATATATACAAACATTGTCAGTGGTTTTGTTTATTTTTGTTGTTATTGGGGAGGTATTGGCTGGAAATGAGGAGGAATTATGACCAGAAATGATCTAATGAAAAAAAAAAAAAAAAGACATCTATAAAAAAAGAAAAAAGAAATTCTACCCTTATGCAAAGCAAACTGTCTAGACACCTGTTTTTTTAGCTTAGCAACAAGGAAATTATAACAAGCATACTGAAGGAATGCTGTGAGAGCTCCATAGAGCTATCACCACAGACCAGTCTTCTGAGGAAAGAGTAAATTCATTTGAAATCCCTTGAGGACTTTACTTCTAAATTTTTGTACTCGGTTTCAAAATTGCCTTTCAAAATAGCATTTTTTGTACTCAATAAAGTGGTAAATATCTCCTTCCTCCATCAGGAAAAAAAAAGTATAACAACCTCAGACACTAAGCAAGCTAGAAATCTGGAAATAAAGCTGATTAGGCTTTTAGCCAGACATTTAAAACATTATATGATTGCATTTGTGTAAACAAAATATTGTGAATTACTTGCTCTCTGACATGCAGCAAATCGAAGTTATACATAAATACAATCACTTAGCACAGTACATAAAGTACCAGGCCTGGAGTCAGGAAGATGAGTTCAAATCCAACTTCAGATACGAGCTGTGTGACCTGGGAAAACTTGATTTGCCTCAGTTTCCTGAACTGTCCAAATGAACTAGAGAAGGAAACAGAAAACCATTTCAGAATCTTTGCCAAGAAAACCCTCAATAGATTCACAGAGAAATCAATGGGACAGTATTTAATTTATACTTTAACATATGCAACATGTATTGGTCAACCTGCCATCTGTGGTTGGGGGTGGGGGGAAGGAGGAGGAAAATTGGAACAAAAGATTTGGCAATTGTCAATGCTGTAAAATTACCCATGCATATATCTGATAAATAAAAAGCTATAATTAAAAAAAAAAAAAGAAAAGAAAAAAAGAAGAAAGAAAGAAATCAATGGCATTACAACATACAGAAATACAGCTGATTATTGCCTTAGAGCTTTATCTTGTCTTACTTTGAGTCAGATAAAAAATTCCACACTGCCACATATAGTATACTTATCTCATAGGGCCTAGTTAATCTTATCCCCAGTACCCTTCCCAAGTAATCTAAGCACATAGCTCTGGGCTTCAGAATCACAAAGGCTTGGGTTTGAATACCACCTTGAATATATGTATACCTGTTGTTTTTACTTGTATAAATTATATTACTACTTGTACAACTCTGGAGAGTCATTTTACCTCTCAGTTAAGTCTGTTTCCTCATCTGTAAAATAGCACCCGTAGGATTTAATGCACAAGGATGTAGTAAAAATCATGAGATATATATGTAAGGTACTTCACAAACTTTACTGCTTAATATAAATGTTCATGGGCATGGGGGGAGATAGAAAAGAAATGGAATAAGCATTTATGTAGCACACCTACTTGGTGGCAGACTCATAGCTTATATACCCTTTTGGAAAAGAATATTCCTTCAATTAACTTTGATTGGTTAACAATTAATGAGATGAGATTTGTGATGGAAAACGCTATCTACATCCAGAGAGAAAACTACAGAGACTGAATGTGGATTAAAGCATAGTATTTTTATCTTTGTGGTCATTTATGTCTTTTTTCTTTCTTGTGTTTTTTGCCTTTTGATCTGATTTTTCTTGTGCAACATGACAAAAATGGAAATATGTTTAGAAGAATTGCACATGCTTAACCTATATCAGATTGCTTTGTGAAAGGAGAAGAGAGAGAAAAAAATTGGAATACAAGATTTTGCAAAGGTGAATGTTGAAAATGCTACTTAAACAATTAATGAGAGGAGGTTTTACAAAGAGAAGTGAGGTCACTCCAATGAGGGGCTGAGAATGACATCAAATCACTCTTGGACTAAACTTATTAGGGGCAGCTAGGTGGCGCAGTGGATAGAGCACCAGCCCTGAATTCAGGAGGACCCAAGTTCAAATCCAGCCTCAGACACTTAACATGTCCTAGCTGTGTGACCCTGGGCAAGTCACTTAACCCCAGCCTCAGGAAAAAAAAAAGAAACTGAATGTGGACTAAACTTATTCACATACCCAGACCACATCTTAGCCCAGAGCAATCTAGACTGAAGGATCTATCTCCACCCAAGCTTGATTGAATGGAATTCACTTTAGACTAAAGATTGCTTGTAAAGTTGGGTGGAGTTGGATGGAGAGTATTAGTTCCTCATTCAGAGATAGATCTTGAAATGAGGATGATTAAAAAAAAGGGGGGGTGGTGGCAAATCTGAATTTTCCCAAATTATTAGTTATTAATAATAATTTCTTTCAGGGAAGAGGAAACTGAGAAAACAGCACCTACTTGGCAGGGATGTCTTGACAATCAAATGAATTAATTTTTTTAAGCATTTAATATAGAGCCTGGCACATAATAAGCATTATATAACACATTCCCTTCCCAGCATCCTATTCATTGCAACACACTACCTTTCTACTGTCAGGATTATCACCCTCATCATCTTCTTTAAAAAGATAAATTTATTTTAGGCTATATCTATGCTCTAACTCTGTACTTTGTTTTTGGAGATATAACTTTGGCTCCTGTCTATGAGTCAGATTTATAAAACAGGGCCTGCATTTGTAAGTCTGCATTTTGTTTTTGTTGAGTATTTCTATCATATTCAACTCTTTACGATCCCATTGGGTGTTTTCTTGGCAGATATTGTAGTGGTTTCCCATTTCCTTCCCTAACTCATTTTACAAATGAGGAAACTGAGGCAGACAGGGTTTAGTGACTTACCCAGGACCACAAAGCCAGTAAATGTCTGAGGCTGCATTTGATTTCAGTTCCTTTTGACTCCATTGTGCCTCCTAGTTGCCCAAGTCTGCACTTAGCAAAGTAATAATAAAATAGTCTGAATTTATGCATCTAGTAAGAAAGCACATCTCTCTAAAAATAGGCTGGAGGTCTCAGTCTGGTGTAAGGAAAGATTTCTCTCCTGTGTAGTTCCTGTTGTATCTTTGAGGCCCAAAAAAGGGAGATCCAGCAATATAAAGACAAACTTAAGCCATAAATGTTTATGAGAAATAATAATAAATGCAACACATGCTTTCCTTCTTTTGGGGAGCAGGAGAGGCAGCAAAGCAATCAGGCTTAAGTGACTTACCCACAGTATGAAGGCTAGGTTTGAACTCAAATTCTCCTGTCTCCAGGGTCAGTGCTTTATGTACTGAACTACTTAGCTGTCTCTTCTTTTCTCAGTTTTATTGAAGGTTTTTTTTTATTTTATATATTACACTATAGATTGCTCTCACTGCGAGAGAGTTCGTATAACAAAGTAAAATAAATTTAATCTATAAGTTCATATATTTCACATCTATAGTCCCCTTTAACTCTCTATTTTACCTAAGTAATCTAATTTATTCAGTGCCATTCCAGGTAAATTATTTAAAAATTATTTCATTGAGTAATAAAAAATAATGACAAAGTTCATTTGGAGGATCAAAAGTTTAAGAATTAAAAAAAAAAATTGGAGAAAAGTTGTAAAGGAAAGAGATTTAGTAGTATTGGACCTTAAATTATAAGTCAAGGGCATTATTAAAGTGTAAAATGAATAATTTCAATTTATCTTAAATTAAAATATTTTCATATAAATAAAATGAATGTTTTCAAGAGAAGAAGGAATGCAGAAAATTGAAGGAAAAAATCTTTCACAGATAGGATGTGATTGTGTTGGAATAACTGTGTTGCATGTAAAATGTATGGGATTGCCTGTCATCTAGGGGAGGGAGGGGATAATTTGGAAAAATTAATACAAGGGATAATGTTATAAAAAAAAATTACTCATGCATATATGTCAAAAAATTTATAAATAAAATTTTTAAAAATCATATTCATAAGTGTCCCCCCCTTTTTTTTTACTTCTTTGCAAATTATTCTTTGGTTCTCTGCTGCAAACTTTATTTACTTTATTCATTTTCCCCCTTTTATCCCCCCACAACCCCAGACAATCTACAGTTAAGAAAAGACATTTATGGAGATATATTTTGATATATACATACATATACACACTGATATATACACCCCACATACACACACGTGTCTTTCCTATTCCTCCTGACTCTTTAATTAAATTCTGCTCCCTAAATTGCTTTCCTATTACTTAGCCTCCCCCCATTCAAGGATCCTTCCCTCATCCTTTATTTCCTTATCCCTCTCTTTCTCCCTCCTTATTTCTTCTACTTCTTTTTTTTTTTCTGAGGCAATTGGGGTTCACTTGCCCAGGGTCACACAGCTAGAAAGTGTTAAGTGTCTGAGACCAAATTTGGACTCAAGTCCTCCTGACTTCAGGGCTGGTGCTCTATTCACTGTGACATCTAGCTGCTCCTCCCTCTTTGTTTCTTTATTGATTTTGGAGGATGCTATACTAGTACTTCACCATGTAGGTAGGCAATATGTAGTATTGTCTATTAAACCCATCCCCAATGTGAGTAGGTTTTCATAACTATGAGCCCTCCCCCCATGCTTCTGTGTTTATTCTTCCTCTGCACCTCATGTGTATAACATGATTACTGATTTTTTCCTTTATTAAAGCTTTTTATTTTTCAAAAGATGTGTGGACAATTCTTCAACATTAACCCTTGCAAAACCCTGTGTTCCAATTTTTCCCCTCCTTCCCCCACGCCCTTCCTTGGATGGCAAGTAGTCCAATAAATGTTAATAGATGTTAAATCCAATATAGGCATACATATTTATACAATTATCGTGCTGCATAAGAAAAATCAAATCAAACCAGAAAAGAAAAGAGAAGTAAAATAAAATGCAAGCAAACAACAACAAAAAAAGTGGAAATGCTGTGTTGTGTTCCACACTCAGTTCCCACAAGCCTGGGTATAGATGGCTCTCTTAATCACTAAACAATTGGAATTGTCTTGAATCATCCCATTGTTGAAGAGAGCTACATCCACATGATTACTATTTTTACCTTAACTCTGCAAATCTTTCTTTTAAACTACCCTGTTGTTGATGTGGATCTTAAACATATAATATACATTTCCCATGTTAAAAAACAAAAACAAAAACAAAAAACAATTTGTCCATGTTTAAACAGTTTGTCTATGTGAATTTCTTAAAATTGAACTTTGATATTGGCTCTTAAATGTTAAAAATTTCTGTTAAGATTTTGTTGATATGAAGAGGTAACAGGGAACCAAATGATGAGGTAAATACCTAATGGTGAGGTATATACCTCAATAGGATTAATTGAGGTCTAGTGGCAGGATTGGGGTACAGGGAGTCACATGGAGCTCCCCTGCATCCCCTTGGGTTTCGGCGCAAGGATACAAAGTTAAATCAAGTCTAGTGGCGGTGACAGTCCCCTGTAAATCAATTTACAGGCCCGATAACCTGGATGGGTAAAAACGAGATTTATTGCAAGGTTTGGAAGCAAAGTTAAAGTCTGGCTAGTAAAAGGCATTAGATAGAGGAAGATATACACCGATAGTGGCGGGACAGAGAATCTCTCATGCAAAACATCTTTGCTGGCATCTTTCAACTCTCTGACAAAGGATGATTCTACCTTGGCTGTTTTTATCTGCTTGAAGGGGCATATGGGCAGAGTTCAGGTTGATTGCTGGAAGGCCAGATTTTTGGCCGGCTTTTCAGATAAGGAAGAAACTGTTTTGGGGAAACCTGAGCAGACAGTTGAGGGTTGGGTTATCTGAGCAGATCATTAGAATGGGGGCTAAAAACCCAAACCAACTCAGATATGGTGGGTGGGCTGGGTACAGGCTTAAAGGAGGCTACATCTACATCAATAGAAAGTTCTGAAAATCTGCAAGTATTTGAATGTTCACTTTCTCTCATTCAATTATAGATAATTTTGCTGGATATGATATTTTTTGGCCACAGGCCGAGTTCTTTTGATGGTTGGTAGATATGATTCCAGGATCTGTCATCTTTTATTGTAGGTCTTGATAAGTCTTGCACAATGTAGCTCCAGCATATTTGAATTGCTTTATTCTTCTTTCTTAAAGATTTTCTCTTTGATTTGGGAGTTTCCAAATTTGGCAATAATGTTCCTGTGTGGAAATTCCACAAAGGATCTCTTTGAGGTGGTGATTGGTATATTTTTTCTATTTCTATTTTCCCCTTATGTCCTATGGACAATTTTCTTGGATTATTTCCTGCATTACTGTGTCAAGGTTCTCTTTTTGGTTATGACTTTCTGGCATTCCAAATATTCTTACATTTTCTCTTCTTGATCTGTTCTCCAAATCTGTCATTTTTCTTATGTTTCACATTCTGTTCTATTTTCTCATTCTTTATAATCTGCTTTGTTATTTCTTGGCCTCTCAAAACTTCACTGGCTTTCCTCTTGCTCAATTCTAATTTTCAAAGAATTATTTTCATCTTTGAGACTCTGTACCTCCTTTTCTACTTGGTTGACTTTCTTTTTTTTTTTTTTTTTAATAATCTTGTTTTTCTTGGATGGTTTTTATTTTATTTTTTATGGTTACTTATCTTACAAATGTTTCTCATTTGATTTTTAAATTATTTTTTGAATTTTTCTATAAATTCTCTCTAGACATTCTCTTTGGGGTAGAAGCTTTTTTAACTAAAGTGTCCTCCTCTGAAGATGAACCACAATCTCTCCTGTTCCCATAATATGTTTCAATGGTGGGGGTATCTCTTCTTTGCTGATTCTTTTATTTTGAAAATAAGAGGTATTCATGTAAGCACCTCTAATCATGGGGTGGGGAATGGTTCCCCAAAGCTTTTCCCCTCTGACCAGGAACCCCAAATCAAGAGCTCTACCCTCCAGCAGGGGCCCACAGCAGCAGAGACCCTGCTCCACTGCTTCTGTACTCACCTGGTATTGGTTCCTTCTCACCCAGGGCGGCCATTCCTGCAGCGCAACTGGGTCTGGTGTTCCTAATGAGCAGGGGTTCACTCCTTCTTTCAGGACTCAGACCCTGACTTAACTTACAAGGGGAGGTGAAAATCTCAGTGGTTCTTGCCAGGCTCCCGCCACTCCTAGCCAGCCCCAGAAGTCTCTACTTGGTGTTTCTGCAGAGATGACCTGGAGGTGTTTGCACTTCAAATAGGTTAATCCTCAGCCCCATCTTTCTTCATATCTTCTTGGATTGCACCAGGAGAACCCTTGTTTTGTCCCAAGTCTTTTTCATTTTTCACTAGTCTTTGTTCACTCTTGAGGTGCAAATTTGTTTTATTTATGGGGAAAATCTGGAGAGCTTGAAATTTACCTGCCTACTCCGCCATCTTCCCAGAATCCTCCCCTCCTAAGGAAATCTTAAAGAATAATCTTAAGGAATCTTAAGAGGAAAAATGATTTCTTAAGAATTAGAATTGGGTGAGGGAAGCCAGAGAAGTTATAAGAGAATAAGAAGTAATAAAACAAAATATAAAGAATGAAAAATAGGAAATGATGATCTGGTTGATTTAGAAAAACATGGTAAAACTTGGATATATGAAGGAAGATGCTATCCATCTTCAGGGAAAGAGATGACAAGTAAAAATATGCATTACAGCCTTCTAACTTTAAGAAAGATATAAGATATAAAATTCCAGGTCATCTTTAAGGTAATTGTGTGTTTGTGTGTGTATGTGAATGTTATTTTTCATAAATGCTGGTCAGCAATTTCATTTTGAATAGATAATTGTAAGTGAAGGACTCAGAAGAGAGGGTTATCTTAGTTTATCTCTATGGGTGTCATCCAAAGCTTCATTCTGGTTTCTATTGTCCCTTATTTATATTTTCTTTATGTAACTGCAGCATGACCTTAGATTGAATTATTATCACCTGTCCAGCTGCTGTAGAGGACCACACAGATATTGGGGAACTCTGAGAAAAGTGTACTTGAAGCAAGGATACTTCCAGCAGGGTGTTAACTCAGTGTGATTGATGCGATGATGCTTCTCTAGCTCACATATATCTAGTATGATATAATGATATAATCACTGTAGTTGCATATACTTAGTATGCTGTAATGATGTAATTGTAATAGGGTATTTAAGGGCTGAGAGAACTGGGGACAGAATTAGAGTGAATAGACTGTGAAGGAGACAATAAAGACTTTAGACTCTTAAAAAAAAAAAAAAAGAAAAATATTACATCATTACAGCACACTACATATGTAAGAACTAGAGAACAATTACATCACCATACTAAGTACTAAGTATATGTGAACTAGAGAACCATCATCTCATCAATCACACTGAGTTAACACCCTGCTATAAGTATCTTTGTTTCAAGTACACTTTCTCAGAGTTCTCCAATATCTTTGTCCTCTACAAGCTGCCTTTCAGAATTTTTATTTTGCTTCAATTCACTCTCCAAATTAACCCAACAAATGATATTAATACTCCCTACTTTGAGGAGGAGGGATTAACATCCTTTAATCTTCTTTATCCTGCAATTAATTCTCATACATTTTGAGTTCATTAGAAGTTGTGATATTCCCTGTCTTACATTCATATAGCAAAACTCTTAAAATGTCAGTATTGAAAAAATGAGTCAATCCTTCCATGGAAAGCTTTGGGCTCATTAAAAGAGCTCTGCAATTTCCTGAAAACAATTCCGTGTACTATCCTCCTTTTTAATTCTGGGTGCAGCTTAACAAACATTTGAACTTTTACCCCAAATATACATACTGCTAGAATAAGATATAGATGCATATTAAAATATGGACAAAAGGCAAATTTTAATCTACTTAGTTTTTCCTATGTGAATAGACAGTCCAGACTATTTTGAATGATAAGTGATCTGAGTGATTATAACTCTATCCCAGGAGACTGCAATGTCCTAAGTATGGATGTAATACTAACAGCTACTACTGCTTTCATTTATATATCACTTACTATGTGTCACATACTGTGCTAAGTACTTTTATAATTTTTATCTCATGTGATCCTCACAGCAAATAATTATCCCCACTTTACAATGGAGAAACTGAGGAAGACAACAGTTGTGATACTGGCTTGCCCAGTATCAAAGAGCAATAACTGTTAGAGACCGGATTTGAATTCATATCTAATTCCCTGCCCAGGACTTTATTCAATGCTTCATAACATAATTATGAGTTCAGTAGAATAGTAACACAATATATAAAATCTAAACATGTACATTGGTGATATGTGCCTTCAAATTTTTTTTACCTATGACAATGCTTGGTTTAAAAAATATGGAACTTGTTGATTTGGAAGATAGATCTTAAGGAGTTGTTTAATAAAAGTAGAGTTTAAATGATTTACTCAACAGATAGCTAGCTGGCTCAGTTGATGGAGCACCAGTTCCAGAGTCAGGAGGACCTGAATTCAAATATGACCTCAGACAAATACTAGCTATGTGACTTGGGGCAAGTCACATAAACAACTCCAATTGCCTCCCCCCAAAATATAAATGACTTAGGTTCACACAGTATCAGAAGTAGAACTATCTCTTGACTCCAAGTCCAAAACCTTATTCACTAATTCCACTACAATATCTTATTTCTAATAAGCAGAGAAGATTGAAAATAAGGTAAGTACATGGAAAAATAGTCAGGGACGTCTTCAGAAAGAAGATGAACCCTGAAGAGCAGAGAGGAGGAAAGAGTTCATCCCAAACACATGGGCCGGTTTGTGCAGATACACAGTGAAATTTTCAGTTTGGAAAATACACAGGAGTCTAGCTTGGTTGAAAGGTAGTTTATGAAATAAAGCTGGCTGTCTTCCCTGGGCAGTCTGGTTTTTAATGTTCTCTTTTCTCCTCAACTTAACCTTTTTTTTTTTTTTTAACTTATAGATTGTAAGCTCCTTAAGAGCAAGGGTTATCTTTTGCCTCTTTTTGCACCCCCAGCTGCATAGCACAGTACCTCACACATAGTAGGTGCTTAATCCATGTTTATTGAATTGAATTAGACTGAAATTGTATTGGTTGTATTTGCATGTATGTTTTATCCAATTGGTGTTTGCTTCCTTTCTTCCCTTCCCAAATTAAATGTCCTTGAAAGCAAGATCAATTTTATTCTTAGCTCTGCATACCCAGGATAAAACACAATTCCTGGCACATAGGTTTATTTTAGGTAGTTAATAAATTTTCATTGAATTAACAATGAGAACTTTGTATGTTATGAACTTGATAAGATTACTAAATTAGAGCATAATAAAATGTATAAAGAGTAAAATACAACTTATCAAGCAAAGAATGTGATATTGACTAGAAAATGTAAGAAAATGAACTCTCAGTCAACCATTATTCATGGAATGCTTACTATAGACAATTCCAAGTTAGAACAGACTCCCAAGTCAACTAGCCTAACCCTCTCATTTTAAGGATGAGAAAAACGAGGGCCAAGATCAAGCAAAGTTGCCAGTTCTCTGATTGCATACTTATCATTGAACTGCATAAAGATACGTCCATATGTATCACATTTCCTCCTCATTAGGCAATATTGTTTTTGATGCTTTCTCCTTAGAAGGAAAGCTATGACAAATTTGGACAAGAGACTAAAAAGCAGAGACCACAGCTGGTCACAAAGGTCTGCATAGTCAAAGTCATAGTTTTTCCAGGATAGCTGTGAGAGTTGTATTGTAACAGAAAGCTGAGCTTGAAAGTTGACCCTTTCAAATTGTGATGATGGAGAAGAATTTTGGATAGAAAGGAGATGGAATTACTCAATACCTGAAAAATTAATGCAGCCTGTTTATTGGAAGATCAAACACTGAAGCTGAAGCTTATATATTTTGACCACATAATGAGAAAATGTGATCATTGGAGAAAGACCCTGATGATGAAAAAAATTAAAGGCAAAAAAAAAGGAGAAGGCAGATGGTGAGGTGGATGCAGTGTCTTGGAAACAATGAAGGTGAATTTGGGCAAGCTTTAGGAGGAATGTTATAGTTCATGGGTCTCAAAGTAGTCAGACATGACTGAATGAATTAACAACAAAACACTAGGTAGGACTGAGGATAACATATGATCCAAGAATTTTCTTGGGGCAGCTAGATAATGCAGTGGTTAGAGTAGCAGCTCTGAAGTCAGGAGAACCTGAGTTTAAATTCAGCCTCTAACACTTAATACTTACTAGCTATGTGATCCTAGATAAATCACTTAACTTCAATTGCCTCAAAAAAACCCAACCAAACAAACCAAAAATAAACCCTTTTCATTGGATCATAGAACTAGAGCTGCAAAGGGCTTCAAAAGCCAATTAGTCCAATCCTTTCATTTTATGAATATGGGAACTGAAGCTTGAGAAATTAAGTGATTGACACAATGTTACACAGGTAGTAATTACCAAAAGTAGAATTCAAAGGCAGGGCTTCTAACTTCAGATTCAGAGATACCTCTGCATTTTGCTGTGGCCATTGGGTCCTAGATTTAGGGAGAGCAGGGACCTTAGTAGTCATCTAACTCTTTTTTATCAGAGAAATTTTTACATGACCCCATCTTGAATCTGAACCAAGATGTTTCTAGAAGTATTTGTGCATATGTGGTACATGTGTTCAGAACCAAGTCATGCAATGAAACATGGGCAGGCACTGTCAGAAACACCTCGGATTCATTACATGTTTGATTTTGAATTAATTTTTGGTCAATGCATTTAAAAATCTTTTATGGTTGCCAAATTTTTCATTACCCCCACATTCAGTTATACAATACAATATGGGGTTCTAACCCATAGTTTAAGAAGCTTTGCTCTATGGCTCTAGCACATCCTGAAGTAGTATTTAAACCAGGTTCTTCATGATACTAAGTTTAGTTCTCTGTCCAATAGCAACCCACTGTCTAAGAAGCTTTGAAATAGAGTGTATGTGGCAAAGCTGGGATTTTAATTCAGATTCTCTAATTCTGAATTCATGATTTTTTCTTCTACTAGTTATGGGGAATGTAGTATGTACAATATTCTTAAAATACTCAGAAGAAGCAAGATAAGAACAACTTTGGAATTGTGTAACATGGTTGGTTTTTGCACTTCATTCTTGAAGAGGACCAAAATGACATCACTATGTTAGATTCACATTACAATGTGCTCAACTGTGGCTGGTCAGATCAATACAAGCTCAGAATGCTTTGCCACAAGTCGGGCACAAATAAATCCCTATGAATATCTGGCGTGGCTTCTCTGCCTTTGCACATCTTGTGTTTCTTCTGAGCTAATTCAATTCTACTTTGCTCATAGAGCACAGCATCTTCTCTATTGAGGGATCCTGGATGGTCTTATGCCAGTGTCTCCCATGTCAAACAATCAATTCTAAAGTTCTTAAGAGAGACTTTGAGAGTGTCTTAGCATCACTTTTTCTGATCACCTTGTGAGCACTTACTCTGTGTGAGTTCTCCATAAAATTTTTTTTTTGGCAATTGAATAATGTGCCCAACTTAACAGAGTTGTGTGTTCTCTAAAGTTGGGATGCTTGGCAGTTTAGTTCAAGAAAGGACCTCAGTTCTGGTATCTTATTCTGCCAGATGATCCATTCCAAATGTTCATTTGGACTATTTGTACCTTTGGTACAGCCTTCCAAGATTGTCTGATCATCCACATCTGGGCATACTGTACCTCGAGCAGAACATTTCAGTCCTTTTAGAGAATGATGAACAAACAAACAATGAAGGAATCAAAAGACCCGCAATATTAGCTACATCCTTATTTGGCTCAGTGAGTTGTCCATCTAACTACATATCATAATCTGGATAACAGTATCCATCCACTTGTTTTTCCTAGTGTGTGTTAACTAGGCTGATGGCCTATAAGTGATGAGATATTTTATATTCTCCTTTCAAGGACTGACTGTACTCACAGCAAAACTGTCACTCCTTTTTTTTTTTTTTTTAAATAAATGACAAATAAAAAGTCATTAAGGACAAAAAATAGCTTATCTTTGTCCAAGCTACAGAAAGGATGATTAATTCTCTGTATGAGGGGCCATCCAAATGGCATGATAAGTAGAGCTGTCAGTCTAGGTGAGAAAAACCTGAGTTCAAACCCAGACTGAAACTCTCACTAGTTATGTGACCCTATGTAAATCATTTAATCTGTCTATCTCAGTTTCTTCAACTGTAAAATAAGGATCCTAATCTATCTTCCAGTATTATTGTAAAGATCAGGTAAAATATTTATAAAGTGCTCAGCACAATGCCTGGCACTTTTTTTTTTTGGCTGTTTTTGTCATTTTCTAGGTGTGTCCAATTTTATGACCTCATTTGAGATTTTTTTTTTTTTTTTTTTTTTTAGCAAAATACTGAAATATATGGAGTTATGTGATTCACCCAGGGTCGCATAGCTAGGAAGTGTCTGAGACTGCGTTTGAACCCATAAAGATGGGTACAATTGACTCTAGACCCAGCACTCTGTCCATTGCACTATCTTGCTGTCCCCAGTAAGCACTTAAAAAGTGCTTGGTTTTTTACATCTTTCTTATTATGCTAGAGTTATTACAGCTGTATTATTTTGGATTTTCATTTAAAGATTGTTCACAATTTTTTGACTTAAGCACAAATGTGTGGGTTTTGCTTTTAAGGATTTGCTAAATACTTCAGAGTTTACCTTTCTACTGGACCCATGGGGGCTGAAAGACAAAAAGGAAGTCCAAGTTTCTGCGGAAACCTAAAGGTTGTCTGTCATCTCTAAACAAGAATGGCTACGCCAGGTATCTCAAGGATCACTGAGCTTCAATGATACAGAGAGGCAGGAATTCACAACGAAAACCACAGGACACATCTGTTAACGCCTCTTGAGGGTTGGAGGAACACAGGTAGAGAATAACCAACAAGTGGTATAAAAAGGCTCCCACTGTCTGGGCTACTCTCAGGGGACATCTTTAAGGTTTCTTGATCTTAATCACACTAGCCTTAAGGCCATTATCTGTGATTCCAATGGAGCCTAAAATAATGTTCATAAGCACATCTGGCTGAGTAACAGGTAGCTCCTCAGCCAATAGAGAGCTTGCTATAAATTCTATCTTCCCCATCCACTGAATAATGGGACTGACACTATAAAAATCAGTATCATGACGGGAATCCATCTGGGGTCAGCATTTGCTCCAGGACAAGAATATCCAGAGAAAAGAGAAAATTCTCCAGAAGCAGCCATCAGCCAGAGAACATAACCTAGGACTTCCCCTGAATGCTCTGCAGGAGGGATAGTTGAGCAAATGTATTCTTCAGAAACTAGATAACATCAGAGGTTGTCTAGAAGTTTCAAGCAACAAATTCTGCCTCTTTAGCATTATTGGAGGAGATAACTCTCAAATGATAACTTCTCAAGACCTTCCCTCTCACCACCATGTCTTTCAAAAAAACACATAAGTCTAATCCAATCGATCACTAAGCTCTTATTAAATACCTACTACCAAGTACTGTCCTAGAGGATAAGTTGACAAAAATATCCCTACCTTCAAGGGGTTTATATTCTTTATTTAATTTTTAAAATTTTACTTTTATTTTCAGTTCCAAGTTCTCTCCCTCTCTCTATGCATCCTCTCCCCCACCCATTAAGAATACAAGAAATATACTTGTTATACATACAAAGTCGCATAAAAATTTTTTTCAGCATTAGCCATGTTCAGGAATGTGAAAAAGAAATTAAAAGAAAAAAAAGAAACCTTCATTTTGTACCCTGTGTTCCTCAATTCTCTATTTGGAAGGAGATAACATTTTTCATCATGAGTCCTTGTCCTTTGAAGCTGTGGTGGATTACTGAATTTATCAGAGTTACTAAGTTTTTCACAGATGTTTCCCTTTACAATATTGCTATTACTCTGTACAATGTTCTAGTTCTGTTCATTTTACTTTGCATCAGTTTATATCAGTCTTCCAAGTTTTTTTTCTGAAGCTATTCTTTTCATCATTTCTTGGAGCCAATAGTATTCCAAATAGTTTACTTTTATAAAGGAGACAAAAATACAGAAGTATATACAAAATTGATATAAAGTCAGGATCAGGATGGACCAGGTTTAAGTGTTTGAGCTGAGCTTTGAGGGAAAGTCATCAGGGATCCTAACAAGTGGAACTGGGGGCAGACTTCAAACCCAGAGATAGGAGACAGAATGCCACGTGTAATGGAAGAAGGTCCAGTGTAATGCTGATACAATATTAAATGTCACCTTTAAACATCAGTCAACAACTGAAGAAAGCAGCTCTGAAGTTTTTTCCCCCACATAAAATATTTATTGTAATAACGTTTAGAATACAAGAACTTAAAAAAAAAAAAATACACCTCAACTCCAATGCAACAGTGAAATAAGTCCTTCTTTAGGGTCAAGTAGGTAGGGTTTCCCAGAAAGCAGCATTATCAGATCCTGCTTCCAAGCCTCAAAACTCTCCACTGTCAGTCTTCTGAAGAATCAGAAGATAAGTCCTTATCAGCTACTAGCAAGTCTCTGAGAAAAAGAGGGATGTCTGAGTGACTCCTCTGACCCAGGAACTTTAGGACATCGGATCGAGACCTTCTGGATTTCAATTCACTTTTGGACTAAAATGCCTAGGTCAGGAAGATTAAGAAGATAAGGGGGATTTTGGAGTTTAGTTTGGAGGCTCATTATTTGACATCCCCTTCAGAAGCACACTCTTCTTGGATGACTTTTCTCCCTGCAAAACAAACAATAAGGAAGAAAATTGAGGAAAGAGAACGGATGTACACATAATCAGCTTGTCGGGAGTCAAGGTACAGCTAGCACCAAGTTAACCAAGGCCTCATGTCAGATTAGCAGCCCTTCCTGAAGGAACAGAAAGGGAAGGTAGGAAAGAAGAGAGGTGGAGAGGGATCAGGGAGATCTCCAGGTTTCCCCAGCCTATTCAGCACCTCTAGATGCCCTTTGGAAATTCTCCTTTGCGGAATGGATGTGCATCAAATGGGGAATGGCTGAACACATTATAGTACATAAAGGTCATGGAATATTATTGTTCTATAAAAAATGATGAACAGGCTGATTATAGAAAGGCCTGGAAAGATTTACATGAACTGATGATGGGCGGAACAAGCAGAACCAGGAATACACTGTACACAATAGCAAGCACATGCCATGAAAGACTTGGTTCTTAATAGTTCAGTGATTCAAAGGAATCCCAATAGACTTGGACAGAAAGTGCCACCTGCAACTAGGGAAATAACTAAGGAGACCAAATGTAAATCAACATTTGCTATGTTCACTTCTTTTTTCTGTTTTTTTTTTTTTAATCACTCTCATGGTTTTTCCTGTTTGCTCTAATTTTTCTCTCCCAACATGATTCATAAAACAATGTGTATTTAAAATACACATTTTAAATGTGTATGTGAAAGGAAATGTGAAGGAAGGAAGGAAACGCTTTGCCTGGTTCTTCTATGGAAGGAAGTAGAGTAGGCAAAGCTGGGGAAAAAGAAAGCTGCATGGAGGTGACGGAGCGGCCGTACTTTGAGAAGCCAGGACCCGTTTCTTCTAGGGGCAGTAGCCATAGTCCATCCTTAGGAGGGTAGGGACTAGATTGAGAGATATGCCCAGGAGCAGAATGGTCAGCTAGACTAAGAGAGCAGCCTCGAGCACTACCACAGCCCTTCCTAAAGCTGCAAAAGGGAAGAAAGGAGGGGGAAACTGGAGAATGAGACATGGGGGGGGGGGAGAGTTAAGGTCGGGGGCTGCAGGAAGAACTCTTCTGACACAGAAGCCTTGGCTCCCAGCCAGCCAGATTCAGATGACAATTTCAGCTCCCTTGGGCCCTTGCACACAAGGGAGCTCCACCACGGTCACAGAGGAGCCGGTAAACCCCAGGTCTTCCCTAACACCATCATTCAGCCAATAAACGCACTTGTTAGGCCTCTGCTGTGTTACAAGAACCGTGCGCTAAGAGGTGGAACTCTGGCCAGGGAGAAGAGAGAGGGAGATTTTGGCGAGCTCCAAAGAAGGAATCCGGGAGAACATGAAGAAATGGCCGATCAGGGAGCCCTCCCGCTCCAGCAGCCAGGTTGGGGGCTTAGGGCCCGGCCGTACACTCCGCGCACAAGGCTGAAGCAACGCTAAAGTCCAGGGGTGGGGAAGGGAGAGCAGCAGGAGAAGCTGAGGGAGTAGGATGAGTTACTGGGATGAGCTGAGGGCAGAAAATAGCCCCCGTAAAAGAGGGTTCCGGTTCCTCAGGTTGGCCGGCCTTCTCCCGGGTCTAAAAGTCACTGCAGGCTTTCCCCACCCCCACCCCGCCACCCCCGGGGATCTTAGTGCTAGGTCCAGCTCCTCCCAGTCCAGGTCCTTCAGACCTCTAGTGGAGAGGCTGAGAAGGCTCCTGATCCTGGCTTTCCAGGCCAGCGATTATGATGGTGAAGGACGCTGGAAGCCCTCAAGTCACTTGCCTTTCACTCGCCCCGGAGAGCTTCTGAAATACAATTTTGTCCCAAACCCTGCCACCCCCAGAGGACGCGGCCCCCCCAGGATAGAAGCATCTAGAATTTTCTTACCCCTTACTGGGCGCCGCCTCTCGCGCCTTTAGCCTTGGCTTTGCCCCTGCCCTGCTTGGCCTTGGCTTTGGGTTTTTCTTCCACGCGGTCTTGCACCCAGTCCTCATCTTCCTGCTTGAGCTTTAGGCTTTTCCTTGGGCGGCCTTTGGTAGCCCGAGGCGTGGCCGGCTGCTCATCATCAGCCTTGGGGTCCTGGGCAGCCCGCTTTCTTGGGTGGTGGGCACGCGCCGGGCCCTTGGAGCTGCTCCCGGCCTGCGCGAGTGCTCCTTCCTTCTTTGGCGTCTCCTCGGCGTCCGGTTGGGCGGCTGGGAAGGAGAGCAGGGGGTCTTCCAGAAGGTAGGCCTGGCGTTTTTTCTGCCAGCGCCGCGAAGGGTAGGAATACCATTGTCCTGGCGCCAGTCCCGGGCCCCGGTGATGCTTTTCCATCCAGATGGAACTGTTGGTCTGGGCCACGCCGGTCTGGGAGTCCAGGAAGGGCAGGCGCTGGTGGCGCTCGGCGCACAGCCGGGCGTTGTAACTGTGGCACTCCTCCATAGCATCTTTGTAGTGCTGTTCGCTGAGGAATGCCATCTTGTCCATGACTAGGCGCCCCACGTGCAGTGTGGCCCCTAGCATCAACTAAGCAGACCAGGCAGGCTCCGCCCCCTGCCGCTTCTCTCCCTCTTACCTCCCCCAGGTACTTAATAAACGCGATGCTTTCAGGATTTTAATTGTGCCGTGATCCCATCAATGCAAATGCTCCTTTCAATAAATGGGTGAATGAATGAATGAACATTTATTAAACCCTTAATTCAAGCAAAGTAGCCTAAGACGGTCCTTGATCGAGGAAGTTCATGTCCTAGTGGGGGGAGCAGACCACCCTTACAGAAAATTGGTGATCCCATTAGCTCCCATCTCTATGCGGAAGATTCCCAGTTCCACCTTTGGTGCCCCAGTCACTCTGCTCAGACACTTTTGTGTCAGACACTCTGTGTCTGGCGGAATCATGAGCTTAGCGCGTCTGAAACAGAAATTACTGTACTCCGGGCCAGCGGCCCGGGACTGTCCTGGGCCTCCTGGCCTAGCCTGTCCCGGCTGGAGACAGGCCTGGCAATTTCACCTCTGTAACATCCCTAAATCGTGCCCCTTTTCTCTCTGATACCGCCACCGCTCCCACACGAGCCCTCGTGACCTCATGTTGTGGTTTTCATTGAATTTCTTCAGTTGTATCCGACTCTTCTGACCCCATTCGGGATATTCTTGGCTAGGATACTGCCTGGTCCGCCATTTTCTTCTCCCGCTCATTATACAACTGAGGAAACTGAGGCAGGCAGGGTCAAGTGACTTGCTCAGGGCCACTCCGAGTAAGCATTGGGAGCCAGATTTGAACTCCAAACCAGAGCTCTATCTGCACAAGTGTCACTCAGTGACCCCCTTATCCATAGCTGCACTATTTCATTAGTCTGCTGGCGCGACCGCCAACTTCAGTCTTTCTTCGTTCCATTAATGTGATTTTCCTGAAATGTAGACCAGATCCTTTCACATCCTGTTCAATAAAGGTTTCTTATTGCCTCCAGGAACAAATACAAATGCTTTGGCTGTCCTTCACGCCTGGAATGTTTTCCCTTTTCATCTCTACATACTGGCCTCCATTAATCTCATATCCCACATCCTACAGGAAGCCTTTTTCTTCTCCTCTTAATTTCAGTGCTTTCCCTCTCTTAATTATTTCCTATTTCTCCTGTAGATAGTTGCTTTGTACATACATGTTTACATGCTGTCTTATAGCATAAGTGACATGAGGGCAGGGACGGTCTTTCACTTCTTTTTGTTTTTGTTTTGCCTTTTATTTTGATAGTATTTGATTTTTCCAATTACATATAAAGATAAATTTCAGTCTTTTTTTTTTTTTTTTCCAGAGCAGATAGGTTTTTATTTCCCACCCACCTTCATCATCAGTGCCTGGCCTTCCTTCTTTCCCTCTCTCACTCCTTTGATACCTTTCCTCTCCCTCTTTTCTTTTCTTCTTCTTTTTTTTAAGCTTTTTATTTACAAAACATATGCATGGGTAATTTTTCAACAATGACCCTCGAAAAACCTTCTGTTCCAAATTTTCCCCTCCTTCCTCCCACTCCCTCCTCTAGATAGCAGGTAATCTAATGCATGTTAAATATGTTAAAATATATCAACATTCACTTTTGTAAGATTTGCGTTCTGATTTTTTTTCTCTCCCTTTTTTAACCCCCTCTTCCCCAAGACAGCAAGCAATCTGATATAGATTATACATGTTCAATCATTTTGAAATGAAAGAAAAATCAGAACAAATGGAAAAGCTACAATAAAGAAAAAAGCAACAACAAAAACAATGAAAATAGTATACTTCCATTCACATTCAGTCTCTATAGTTTTTTCCCTCTGAACGCTAGTCTATTGGAATTATCTTGGATCTCTGCAATGCTATCATAGCTAATCATCACAAAATCTTGTTGTTTGAGGTGATTCAGGTCAGTTCTAACTTTTGTGATAGAGAGAGCCATCTGTACCCAGAGAGAGGACTGTGGGGACTGAATGTGTATCACAACATAGTATTTTCTTTTTATTTGTTTGTTTTATGTAAACATATTTATACAATTCTCTTGTTGCACAAGAAAAATCAGATCAAAAAGTATGGAAAGCCAGGAACTTTGGAGAAGTATACTCGAAACAAGATGTTTACTCAGTGGAATTGATGAGATAAATGGTTCTCTAGCTCACATAAATATTTATATCATCATTACAGTATACTGAATATGTGTGAACTAGAGAACTATTGCATCACCATACTAGGTACTGAAGTACCCAGGCGAGAGAAAAACAGGGCATCCAAAATAACTAAAATTTATGAGTGTTTATTGCTAGCTAGCGGCTGCACCCCACCAGAACAGGGGGGTCAGCAAATGAGTAGTCTCAGGGCCACATATTTATAGAAAGAAGAGAGAGAGAGAGATCAAAATGTTTCTTGATACATTTGTCATAATAAAGGAATTTCTATTCTAAATAGGAGGCAAAAAAAGTTATCACTCTAAGGGGGTCATTCTCAGGCAGCAGCAAGGAGTATTTCTTTAAGCTTATCAGGTTTCAAGGACTTGGGTCTCTCAGGAGAACACATCTGGGGGTGTAAGAATACCATCTGCAGTAGGGAGTAAAGAACTAATAATAAACTTCTAACTACAAAGATTCAAGATTATGTTTCTCACGGTCCCATTTGGGGTGCTTTTCCACTTCAATACTAAGTGTATATGTGAACTAGAGAACCATCATCTCATCAGTTCCACTGAGTTAACACCTTATTTCAAGTATATTCCAGAATTCAGACTCTCTTCAAAAAAAGGAAAGAAAATGAGTAAGAAAATAAAATGCAAGCGAATAATAACAAAAAGAGTGAAAATGCTATGTTGTGATCCACACTCAGTCCCCACAAATCCTCTCTCTGGGTGTAGATGTCTCTCTCCATCACAAGATCATTGGAACTGGCCTCAATCATCTCATTGTTGGAAAGAGTCACGTTCATCAGAATTGATTGTCATATAATTGTTGTTGCCATATACATTGATCTCCTGATTCTGCTCACTTCACTTCCATCAGTTCATGTAAGTCACTCCAGGCCTTTCTGAAATCATCCTGCTAGTCATTTCTTACAGAACGATAATATTCTGTTACATTCTTATACCACAATTTATTCAGCCATTCTCCAACTGATGGGCATCCACTCAGGTTCCAGTTCCTTGCCAGCACAAATAGCTGCTATGGACATTTTTGCACATCTGGGTCCTTCCCCCCTTTTTACAATCTCTTTGGGATACAGTTTTGTCTCTTTTTGTATCCTCAGAGCTAAGCACAGTGTCTGACACATAATACATACCTAATACTTTTTTATTGATTAACTGATAAAGATGACATTACATCTATGTCTTGTCACCTTCCATAATTTTTGTCCACATCCTCCCTAAATCCTTTAAAGAGTAGCTATTCCCAGTTTGGACAGATATATGGTGCTATGGTTAGAGTACAGACCCTCAAATCAAGAAACCTCATCTTCTGGAGTTCAAATCTGGCCTGAGATACTTACTAATTGTGTTTCCCTAGACAAATTATTTTACCCACCCACCCCTTTACCTCAGTTTCCTCAAATGTAAAATGAAGTAGAGAAGGAAATGGCAAATTACTTATCTATGCCAATATAGCCCCACATGGAGTCACAAAGTGTCAGACCCCACTGAAAGGACTGAATAACAACCCCCAGTAAATAGAGGTCTTCCTCTAGATTTTCTCCCTCTTTTGGAGAATTCAACTCAACCCTCTCATTCTGATTATGTGACTGGCCCACTCCTTTTCCCCACCATACAGTTTCTGCATGATACCTTTTATATTATTCTTTGTTCACAGGTTATTTTGCAATATGCTTAAATCAACTTATAACCACAGAACATCTCTATGTGAACCTTTAGCTCATCCACAATATTGGTTCTTTAGAAAGGATTCACAAACTTCTAATGTCATCAGGAGAATATTGGCATTAAAAAGATGCATTTTATACTAGGGAGCATGTTGGGATCCTTGAAAATACTGAACAATTTCCCAAATGCAATTCAATCTTTGCTCTCCTTCTTAATCAATATGTGTTGAATTCGTGGTCCACATGTACTGCCTATCAATAGCTGAACTTCAGGATGAACCCTTCCATTTCATATACCTTCAAAATTCATATGCTCCTGATTTAGATTTCTTATCTGTCCTCTGGATTCCTTCTAGTGTCAAGGTAAAGTCTTACCTTCAGCATGAGTCCTTTAGTAGTTCTCCTTAATCTGAACCCACCAATAAACATTTATTAATTGTCTACTATCTGCCAGGTTCTATCTTAAGCACTAGTAATACAAGGAGATGACAATTACACAACTACAAATAAGACATTAACAAGAAAAATTAAAAATAGTCAATGGTGTGAGATGAACTGAATCAGTTCCAAGAGAGCAGTAATGAACTGAACCAGCTACACCCAGTGAAAGAGCTCTGGGAGATGACTATGAACCACTACATAGAATTCCCAATTCCTCTAATTTTGTCCGCCTGCATTTTTTATTTCCTTCACAGGCTAATGGTACACTATTTCAAAGTCCTATTTTTTTTGTACAAAAATTTGAACAAAATAACTGTATAGACATGTATACATATATTGTATGTTACTTATACTTTAACACATTTAACATGTATTGGTCAACCTGCCATGGGGGGGGGGGGTAAGGAGGGGGAAAAGTTGAAACAAAAGGTTTTGTAATTGGCAATGCTGGAAAATTACCTATGCATAAAATGTTTGTAAAAATTAATTTAATTAATTAATTAATTTTAAAAAATAGAAAATAGTCAATGGTGGAAAGGCACAAAAATTAAAGAAGATCATGAAATGTTTCTTCTCGAAGGTGGGATTTTATCCAGGACTTAAAAGGAAGCTAGTAAAATCAGAAACCAGAGATAAGATGAGACACTGTATATTCCAAGGCATGGAAAACAGTCAGTGAAAACGTCCAGAGTTGAGAGATAAACTGTCTTGGAACATCACAGAGGTGAGACAGAAACATGTTACTTTTACCAACCTTCCTTGTGTGCTGTCTCCGCCAATGTGAGCTCTTTTAGATCTTTTTTTTTTTTTTTTAATTTATATTTCTAATACTTTGTCCATGGTAATAAGTTTTTAATAAATGCTCATTCATCCATTCGTTCATTTATCCATTCATTGGATGGAATCAAAGAGTAATTAAAGTATTGAAATATATTCTCCAATTGTCGATCAATGAACATTTTTTTAATAAGAGAGTTCAATAGCATTGGATCACAAATTATATGGGAGTCTGTATGGTATATTAAAAAAAAAAAACACCAGAAAGGTGAGGGTTGGGGTGGCAGGTCATGAAGGATTTTGAAAGCCAAACAGGATTTTAAATATTTGATTTTGGAGATGATAGGAAACCACTGGAGCTTATTGACTAAGGGATTAATAGGATCATACCTATGCTTTAGGAAAATCACTTTGATAGTTGAGGAGAGAGTAGACTATAGTAAGCACAGACTATTGTAATAGTACAGGTAGGAGGTCCTGAGGTCCTGCACCAGAGTATTGGCAATATCTTAGGAGAAAAGGGTGAATATTCAAGAGATGTTAGTAAAATGGGAAGAGATTGGATAAGGGTGTGGCAGGATGAGACTGAGGAGTCAAGATTGTTACCATGGTTGCCAGCCTGAATGCCAGGTAAACAATAATTGGGAAGTTAGGAAGAGGGGATGGTTTAGGGAGAAACATAGTGAATTGAGTTTAAGAAAACTGCTACACATACAATTCAAGATTTCTTTTAGGCAATTGGGAGGGAGATAGGAATCCGGACATCAATAAAAGAGGTTGGGACTGGATAAGATTTAAGATTTCTTCCACACCATGAGTTTCCCCATCGGAGTTTCTATATATTGTAGGTTGTCATAAGAAATTAAAAGGGAATTTTGTGGAAGCCTCAAAAGACACACATAAGGCAGAAGATATTGAAAAAAAGTTTAGAAACTCAGAAATGCACAAAATGTATATCTATATGAATATATGTGTAAGTAAATATATCGTGTAAAATGTCAATATACTTTATGTTTTTAAAGCTTTGACAACAAATAATAGGCAGGATGTTTTTTGATCTCTTTTGGTACCCTTATTTTGGTAATTACTTTATATGAGGTAAACTTTTTTGGCAAATAGTGACAATTTAACAATTGAGTTACATTTCTTTGGCAAATGGTGATAATAAACATCTATTTTCTTACTCATTTCTCTCTCTTTAAAACCAGCAATACCATGTTTGAATGGAGCTATTAAAATTTTAAAATGCTCCTTCCCTTTATCGGTTTATTTTTTAAACTAGGTATTGAGTTTGACCCTTGTTTTAATGAACTGAAGGTCCATCAGTCAGGGGTTCTCAAACTAAGGCCAGGGGCCAGATGCGGCCCTAGGGGTTATGGCAAATGGGCTGAGGGGTGGAGACAGAGTGTGAGTTTTTGTTTTTACTATAGTCTGGCCTTCCCACAGTCTGAGGGACAGTGAACTGGCCCCCTATTTAAAAAGTTGGAGGACCATTGCATCTATCTTCACATGGATAACTAATTGGGATTTCTAAATTGATAACCAAATATTTCTTTTATGTTAAGAAACACTTAATGTCATTTTATGTGTTTTTTAGGATTTGTTTCATCTAGAATCTAGAACAGAAATTTCATTTTAAGAAAAGTATTTGTGTGTGTGTGAGTGGAAAAAAGTATCTACCCTTTGCTTTCACTTTTACCTGTCACCATTCTGCTCTTGGCAATCTGCTTTCCATCACTACCATTCAATTTCAGTTATCCCTTTGAATGGGACTGACTGGGTGAAGTTTTCTCAGTTTATGAGAAGAGGTCTAAATTACATAATCCCTATTTCCAGAGCCTGAGGATCAGGCCTTGGACCTCCGGTTGATGGAAGTCAGCCTAGAGATCTCTAAATTGTTAAGCTCCTAGGTCAACTACAGGAAGTGACAGGAAGTGATTAGACCCGCAGGAAGCAGACAACATGGGTGACCATTGGTCAAGGATAGTTACTTCCTTTTAGTCTATCCAATGAAAAGGCTTGGGTCTTTTGCTATTTAATCCCTGACAAGTTTCTGGATTGTCAGGTCCACAAACCGAGATGCCTCCCAGCTGTGCTTGGCCCTGTTTCTGCAGAGACTAAATAAATGCTTTCTCTTTGTATCTGAAGTGTAAGTTAGGGGTGTGGAGCTCCCACAATATGGAAAATTCACACAAAATTTCTTGGCTCTCCCTTCATACTAGAGAAGTTTGAATTATTATGGTATTAAAAGATAAAATTATATTGCACAACACCATACACATATTTTATGCATTTCTGAATTTCTAAATTTTTTCTATGTTGTCTGCTGACCTTAGCACGTAGACTTCCACAAAACTGCCCCCAAATTGCCATTTAATTTCTTATGTCAACCCATGATATATTGAAGACATGATGGAGAAAGTTGAGAGGGGAATGGATAACTGCTTCCAAGGCCAACAATGTTATCTTTTGACCTAAGAGAAGTAGTTGAACTTTTGACCTTCCCCTTCTGGATACTCTCCCGGATTTTTGTGTAGTGGTCTCTTTCTCGCACTCTATCCAGTTTTTCACGTCCCTTCTCTTTGCTTTACACAGAAAATTCTTATACTTGACATCTTCACCAAAAGTAGTTTCCTTAATATTTTGATAACTACACTTCAATATAGTTTCCTTTGCAATAGTATTTTTTTATTTCGATATATTAAATGAATTTAAAAGCATTCTGAGAATGGCCCATTGGTTCCACTAGATTAATCCAGGAAACAATGTCTGAGGACAAAAGTATTTTTGTGGCCCTGGGCAAGTACATTGTCTCCAGGTTCTCCCCCACCCCCAGGGCCAATGAGCTAGTTATGCAAGCTTTGGGCTCTCGGAGGTGTGGAAAGATTCCTTTCCAGCCTTCTGTTTACATTTCAATATCTCTGCCCCTAAAGACCTTCACCTTGGTTTAAGTAAAAATGAGGCTCTCGTTTATTTATGGAAGGGAGAGGGGCAATGAATAGCTCCAGATAATGGGAGTAAGAGAAAAGCAGAGGTTTTATTTATCCCTACAAATTCTGGTATGTTCAGAATTGGGCAAAACAATTCTTGCCTATAGAATTAGGAAAACTATCAGGAAACACATAGAAATTAATAAGAAGCTGTAAAACTACAATCCAAGATCTACTTTAAGTACTTATCAATGAAGCATTTCTGGGCACCCTAACAACAATAATGGATGACTTTGCCCAGCTCTGTTCCACTTAATTCTAATTTGTTTGCAATCACTCTCCTAATGTCTTTGGTCCTCTACAAAATTTGTGCCTGAACAACAAGAATAAGAGACTAAGACTTGGAGGAGTTACGTGATTTACTCAAGAGGAGAACTGAGGTAAATTGGTGCTCTTTCCTTGATGCTGGGCAAAGTCATCCACCCTACTCTCTCCTCCAGGGTCTTCAGAGTCCTTTGGCTGGAGCAGACAGTCAGAGACCGTGGCCCTTTTAAGCTAAGGTTAGTTCCAGGTCTTAGGCAATACCCATTCAGTGATCAAGGCCCTACTCTCTTCTCTGAAAAAACTAGAGGGCTGGAATTATCTCTAAGATTCTTTACAATTAAATTTTCCTCTGTTGCTATTTCTCTTTTTTTAAATATCAACAAAAGGAACTTATCTATATCCCATTATTTAACAAGCAGGTAGGTGGTACAAGCAATAGAATGTGGAGCCTGGAGGCATACTAGTTATATGACCCTGGGAGAGTCACTTAACTCTGTTTGCCTAGTTTCCTCATCTATAAAATGAGCTGGAAAAGGAAATGGAAAATCATTCCAGTATCTTTGCCAAGAAGAGTCAGACATGACTGAAATGATCAAACATCATCGAGAGTTCAAATATTGTCTCAAAACTTTGTCCTCTCAGGAATGTCACTTAACCCCCGCTTGCCTCAGTTTCTTCATCTGTAAAATGGGGATAAGGATAGCACCCACACTCCAGGGTTGTTGTGAGGATAAAATAAGGTAATATTTACAAAGCATTTTGTTAAAGGACAATATAATTAAGTGCAAGCTATTGATAATCTATATTTTTATATTGCTCAGTGGTGCTGCCACAGCCCTCCCAAATGATTTCTTCACTCCCTCAACTTCAAATTCCATTTGCAAGAGCTGCTAACTAGTGCAGTGGATAGAGCAGCAGCTCTGGAATCAGGAGGACCTGAGTTTAAATCTGAACATAGATATTTAATACTTCCTAGCTGTGTGACCTTGGGAAAGTCAAATCACAACTCCAATTGCCTTGCAAAAAAAAAAAAAAAAAAAAAACAAATAAAAAATTCTTTGTAACCTCTCCCTTCAGATAATATTATTTGCTTTCATTGCAAAATGGAAACCATTCAGCATGAATTCATTTATCTCAGCTTAGTGGTTTTATAGATTGCCAATGAAAACCAGAAGCGCTGAATTCATAATTCTGATATTTACTGACTATATCAAGGCTTCTTAAACTTTTTCTACTTGCAACTTTTTCACCCAAGAAATTTGAGTATATTGGCATATAACATTTACTGATACTAAATTATAAAGATATTTATTTTAAAACAATTCTCTGTGTGTATGCATATGTATACGCATATATATACATATTTTATCATTTATTAAAGATGAAAGTAAATTTGCATACTAATGAGATGATAGGCTTATTTATTTTTGTATAAAGAATTAAATCTTGGTGGAATATTTGCTATTTGATAGGATATAGGGCATCGTCATCATTTTTCAGTTGATCAATATTTTGATATTTTTTGACTTCCACATTCAGATATGGGGTTGTGATCCACATTATAAGAAATTTTGAGCCATATGACCAGAGGTAAGCCATTTAAATTCTGTTTGCCTCAATTTTCTTCTTTAAAAAATTTATTTATTTAATATTTTTCTCCAGTTACATTCAAAACAATTTTTTTTACATTTGTTTTGTCAAATTTTTGAGTTCTATGTTCTCTTCCTTATCCCTACCCACAATTAAGAAACCACAAGTGAAGTTATGCAAAACATTTCCATAACAGTCAATTTGTAAAAGAAAACATAGATTTCCCTCTCTAATGAAAATAAAAACCCTCAAGAAAAATTAAGTTAGAGAAAGGGGTGGGGGAGAGGGAGAGAGAGTATATTTCAATTTGTATTCAAACATAATCAGTTCCTTCTCTGAATATGGATAGGACTTTTCATCATAAGACCTTCAAAGTAATTGTGAATGATTGTACTACTTACTGAGAACAGCAAAGTCATTTACAGCTGGTCATCCCAGAATCTTGTTATTACTTGTATTCACTACATTTCACTTTGCTTGAGTTCATGGAAGACTTTTCGGATTATTATTTTTTTCTGAGAGCATCCTGCTCATCATTTTCCATAGAACAGTAATATTCCATCACAAACACATATCAGTTTATTGAGCCATTCCCCAATCCATGGGTACCCCTCAATTTCCATTTTTTTTTTTTTGCCCCAGAAAAGAGCGGCTATGAATATTTTTTGTACATATAAATCATTTCCCTTTTTTTTTTTTTCCCAAATCTCTTTTGGTATTCATGCTTAGTGGGAGTATCACTAGGTCAAAGGATATGCATGAATTTATAGCCTTTGGGCAGATCATGTCTTTATTAGGGTATTTATATAAAGCTTATATAGGGTTTTCATAACAGCAAAATGAGGATAATTATAGCATCTTTCTCACAGTGTGGTTATGAAAGATCACATGAGATACTACTTGTAAAATGATTGGTATAATGTCTGGCACATGGCTAAACATTTTATAATCATATCATAATATAATAATATTATCCTTCTTATAATCTCTCTTTATTTTACTGCTTCTCTCTTCCTCTTGTCTGAGAAGATCAGCTGGCCTTCCTCCTAACCAGCGAAACTCTTGATCCCATCCATCTTCTCTGGGACTTTTCTCCTTTCTTTTGCTTAGGAGGTCAGATCTAGAATTAAAAATTGGACTCCAAGCCCCAGCAGGTTGAGAGATGTACTCATCATTACAGAATTAAAATTAGAAGCAGAATATGAACCAAGACTTATGACTTATAGTGAGAATAATTAGATTTAATACCTGACTCACGAAGCAGCAGCTAAATGGCTCAAAAACTAGAGCTCTGGGCCTGGAGTTAGGAAGATGTGAATGTAAATTTGGCAAGTCACACAATCTCTTTTTGCCTTGTGGCTCTTCAAATGACTAAAATGACACCATTTTCTGACTGTGGTTAATCAGACCCACATGAGCTCAGAAGGTTCTCCCACAGAATGTCCATATGAACATTTGGAGCGGTGATGTCTCTGAATTGGCTCATCTTATTTTTTTTGAGTTAATACAATTCTCCTTTGCTTATAGATACAACTTCTTTGATGGACGTCCACCATGCTGAGCAGCCATATGCCAATGTCTCACAGTCTCCCAGTCAATTCCAAAGATTTTCAGAGAGATTTTGAGAGTGTCTTTATATTGCTTCTTCTGTCTTCCATGTAAGCTGTGTGAGTTCTAGGTAAATTAGTCTCTTAAGCAAATAAATATACATTTGCCTCAATCCATTGGAGTAGGAAATAACAAGCTACTTCAGTATCTTTTTGCCAAGAAACCCCGATGGATAGTGTGGTCTATGGGGTCATGAAGAGTTGGACAAGACAGCTAAGTTTGTCAATAGCATGACTGACTTCATTTTGCTTTAAGCTTCCATTTTGGGACAGAAATATTCTGATTAAGTTGTTTTTTCAATAATAAAATTAGTGTATATATGGAACAAAGGGCTATCAAACTGTGCACATCCTTTGATCTATCCCAAAGAGATCATAAAAAAAGGAAAAGGACCCACATGTGCAAAAAATGTTTGTTGTAGTGGCAAGAAATTCAGATGGGGATGCTTATCAGTTGGGGAATGGCTGAATGAGTGTAATAGAATATTATTGTTCTGTAAGAAGTGACCAGCAGGATGATTTCAGAAAGGCCTGGAAAGACTTACATGAAATGATGCTGAGTGAAGTGAGCTGAACATGTACACAGCAACAAGATTATGTGATGATCAATTTTGATGGACCTGGCTCTTTTCAACAGTGAGGCAATTCAGGCTAATTCCAGTGGCCTTGTGATGAAGAGAGCCATCTGTACCCAGAGAAAGGACTGTGGGGACTGAGTATGAATCACAACATAAATTTCAGTCTTTTTGATATTATTTACTTACATTTTATTTTCTTTCTCATTTTCCCCCCTTTTGATCTACTTTTCTTGTGCAATGTAATTGTGAAAATATGTATAAAAAAGTGCCTATGGTTGACATATTATTTGCTATCTAGGGGGAGGGATGGGGAGAAGAGAGAAAAAAATCTGGAAAACAAGGTTTTGCAAGAGTGAATGTTGAAAACTATGCATGCATGTGTTTTGAAAATAAAAATCTTTTTAAAAATAAAATTAGAACATGTGTGATATGGTATAGTAAACAACCTGTGTACATTTCTTTCTTTCTGTCTCTCTCTCTCTCTCTCTCTCTCTCTCTCTCTCTCTCTCTCTCTCTCTCTCTCTCTCCCTCCCTCCCTCCCTTTCTCCCTCTCTTCCTTCCTTCCTTCCTTCCTTCCTTCCTTCCTTCCTTCCTTCCTTCCTTCCTTCCTTCCTTCCTTCCTTCCTTCCTTCCTCCCTTCCTTCCTCCCTCCCTCCCTTTCTCCCTCCCTTCCTTCCTCCCTTCCTTCCTCCCTCCCTTCCTTCCTTCCTTCCTTCCTTCCTTCCTTCCTTCCTTCCTTCCTTCCTTCCTTCCTTCCTTCCTTCCTTCCTTCCTTCCTTCCTTCCTTCCTTCCTTCCTTCCTCCCTTCCTTCCTTCCTCCCTTCCTCCCTTCCTTCCTTCCTCTCTTCCTCCCTTCCTCTCTTCTTCTGTGAGGCAATTGAGATTGCTCAGGGTCACACAGCTAGAAAGTGTTAAGTGTCTGAGGCTAAATTTGAACTCAGGTCCTTCTGATTCAAAGGCCAGTATTCTATCTACTATGCATGCTTTCTAGCTGCCCCACCCTGCATTTTTTTTTATATTTTTATTTTTAAACATCTGACAAACATATGTGGACCTTCTGATCATATATATCACCAATGAAAAAAATATTATAAATATTTTTATCAATAACTGGAAAATAAGCTATCAATCAAATTATGAGGTGAACAAATTAGGAACACCCACAGCCAAAAGTATGTATATAAAAAATCCACCTTAAATCCTATCCATCAGCCTATTTCTATGTCACAACTAGTACTGGCTCCTGTATTCCCCACACTTGAACCTCAAATAACTTCTGTTGATTGAGGTCAGTGAGATACCTGGGCTCTAGCTAAGTAGAAAGGAAGCATTGTTGGGTTAAAATAGAAAAAATTACTTATTGAGAATCTCTGAGATTCAAGCTAGTGGTTTGTTTTTTAAGGGAGGGTATCATTTGCCTTCTGAGAACTAGAGGGCATAGTGGATAGAGTGTTGGGCGTGGAGTCAGGAAAGACTCATCTTTCTGAGTTAAAATCTGGCCTCAGAAACTTACTGTATGACCCTATGCTACTTAATCCTATTTGCCTCAGTTTCCTCATCTGTAAAATGAGCTGGAGAAGGAAATGGCAATCAGTCCAACATCTTTGCCAAGAAAATCCCAAATGGATTCACCAGAGTTGAACATGACTGAAAATGAAAGAAAAATAACAATTGTTTGCAAGTTTTGATGAATAAAGTTTGAATGTACACCTTGAAAAAATATAACTTTAATTAGTGTTTCTTCCCACTAGCAGAAGGAACAATAAATTGACCGTACATGTATATGGCAAGTTATTTGATTCCCCACCGAGTTCTTGCCTTATTTCATGCTGCCACCCAAAACAGATGATAAAATTCTTTTCCTTTTTTCTCCTGGTTCTTTCCCCCTTTTCTACAAACATGCTTCTCCAAATTTTCAAAAAGCTTTCTTTTGATACCGGCATCTTTTTAAACACTCATCATGTATGTTTTCTCCTATTTACTGGTACACTTTTAGAAGTAGTAACTTGTGCTTTCTGTCTCCTGTCCTTCTTACCCTTTGCCATTTGGCTTCTGCTACAACTGCTCTACTGAAACAGCTCCCACCAGGGACTTCATAATTGCTAAATCCCATGACCTTTTCTTAGTTTTCATCATCTTTCACCTTTCTATTGTTTGGACACTTATTGAACCTCTCCCCTACTTCCCCCTTTCACCATACTTTCTCTTTCTTTACCTTTTGTGACACGGGTCCTCCTCCTACCTGTATGAATAATCATTCTTGGCTTCTTGGCTGGTTCATGTTCCTCTTCTTGGCCCCCTTACATGTGGGAATCCCCTAAGACTCTCTTTGGACCTTTAGTCTCTTCTCTTTCTACAATGATCTCCCTTGATAATATCATCTATTCCCATGATTAAGTCTATGCAAATGACTCATAAATCTGCATCTTCATCCCTTAAGAATCCCCAATTCTGTCCCCTAAGTTCCAGGCTCACTCTTCTAGTATCTATTAAACAGTTACACCTGGATGTCCTGCCAGCACCTAAAATAGCAATGGGAATTGATTTCTACAAATCTGCCCTCCTCCCAACTTTACCATCAATCTCACTTTCATTGCAGAGTCATCTTTAACCCTTCTCTCCCTTCAGGCTGGTAGGTAACTCAGTACATGGAGATCTGGTCCTGGAGTCAGGAAGAGCCAGTTAACATATAGCCTTAGACTTACATAAACATGGATAAGTCATTTAAATCTCTATCTGCCTAAATTTCCCCAAACATTAAAATGGGAATAATAACAGCACCTGCCTTCCTGAATTGTAAGAATCAAATGAGACAAAATTTGAAAAACACTTTATCAACTAATCATAAATCAAATTGTTGTTTATCTTTTGTTTTCAAAGAGGATCAATGAAATAACAAGGTGATGTCTTTTTTTTTCCCCCCTGAGGCTGGGGTTAAGTGACTTGCCCAGGGTCACACAGCTAGGAAGTGTTAAGGGTCTGAGACCAGATTTGAACTCAGGTCCTCCTGAATTCAAGGCTGGTGCTCTATCCACTGCGCCACCTACCTACCTCACAAGGTGATGTCTTGACTTATGTATGAATTGGATTTAAGAGAGGCAAAGTTGCACAAAATTGGCAGCTTCACTTTCTCTTCCAGAGTCACTGAAATCCAATGGAAAGACAAGACTACTGGTGATGGCCTGGGATGTAGTGATTTTGGAGTCTTCTACATCTGACCAAGCTTTAAGCCCTCCACAGAGCCTGCTTCTGTCACTTGCTTAGTTGCTGGAATAAATTGTTGTCATCTACCCATTCCACTGGGAGACATCTTCACATGCTTGGGGTAGACATCCCCTTAACTCACAGACAGGTTTGAGGCTTGTCAGCTACCCTCAACCTGGTTTAGATTGTCTGTCAGGATGTGGCTGCTGCATTTGCTACAGCTACAGGTGAGAGTTAAGTGCCATGTGGACTAAGGGAGCAGGACTGAAAAGGGCTTACTCAGAAAGTCCTCTTAACAGAGCTCCTAGCCCACTTTTAATCACCTATACATTCCAGTCAATCAATACAAACTTATTAAGTTCCTACCATGTGCCAGTCACTGTATATGGAGTAGGCCCTTAATGAATGCTTATTTCCTTCCTTTCTCCCTTTATTTCTCTCCTTCTAAAGCCAATAAGTTGACAAGTCTCATCATCTCTCTATCCTCTTGTCATATTCATCCTCTCCACTTACACTGCCATACCCCAAATGAAACTTTCCACATCTTTTACTTTTTCTATTGGAAATGTTTAAACTGATCTCTGCCTCTTATGTCTATCTTCTCTAAACCAATTTTCACAGATTCATCATCATAATCTTCCTAATGCACAGGTATGACCAAGTTCCACTCCATTGTAGTACCCTTTAAGCAACTTCCCACATCCTATAGAATAAAATGCAAATTTCTTAGCCTGGAATCCTAAGACTTCTGAAATTTCACTCCATCTACCTTTTTAGACACCCATCCAATTATTTACCTTCAATTTCTTTAATGTCAACTGAAGTGAATTGCTAATTAGGAGGACCGGAGTTCAAATGTGGTCTCATTCATCTAAACCTATTGACTTTAGTTTCTCATTTATAAAACTAATTGGAGAAGGAAATAGGAAACCATTCTAATATCTTTGCTCAGAAAACCCCAAATGGGATAATAAAGAGTCAGAAATGACCAAAATAACTGAATAATAAAACTATCTTCTATTTTCTCCTATTTTGACGTATTTAAGTTGCTGCACTGAACAAAGTTCCTCCAAATTTCTGCCTACTCAAATGTATTTTTTTCCTTTAAAGTTCCCGCTCAGATACCATGATCTCCATGAAATTTCACCTGATTCTTTCCTCCTCCATCCTCTTAATAGGAATTTATCTTTTCTTCCCCAAACTTCTTATAGCACTTTCTGGGTAGAATGCTGGACTTAGAGACAGAAAGAGCTGATTTCAAATTCCGCTTCAGATATTTACTAGATGTGTGACTTTGAGCCAGTAAGTCCCTTAACTTCTCCAAGCCTCAGTTTCCTCATCTGTAAAATGAGAATAATTAAAGACAACAAGCCAAGGTTATTGGGAGGGTCAAATGAAATAAATATATATAAAGTACTTTGTAAATCTGACATACAAATGTCAGCTATTACTATTATCTTTCCTATCTCTATTACATTATATTTCACTTTATTCTTATTTGTATACATGGTTATCTATTTAAGAGAGCAGAGACTATTTTCATCTTTGTTTTTTAGTGCTGAATACATAATAAAACTTATTAAATTGAAAATATGCAACTAAGCTGTGAGTTCCTTAAAGATAAGGACCATATCTTATCTTTCTCCATCTTTCCCAATTACACCTGTTTTTGTTTGTCCTCCGTTCTCAAAGAGGTCTATGACGTCAGGGAGGTGTTGCCATGATATGCAAATGAATTGTATTGAAGTGAGGGAGGACTGTGCAAAGTCAACAGCTTCACTTTCCCCTCCAGAGTCATCTGGTTCCAATGGCCAGATATAGCTCAGGATGCCTTGGAGATGGCTCTGGCTGCAAAAGGAACCTTGAAGTTCCTATAAAAACCAAGGTCTTTAATAGGTCTCAGTTTGACTGAGGCTGCACCCATTCTGTGATTAAGACTAGATAGCAAATGAGGCAAAGAATATCCTCTTTCATCTAATTAAAAAAAAAAAAAAAAAAAAATATATATATATATATATATATATATATATATATATATGAATAAATCCAAAAAGGAAGGTACAGTAAATATTTAATGTGTAATTGGAAGCCATGCCCTGATTGCTCTGGTCCTATCTCCTTTTGGAAGACATACTATGGGAAAAGAATCCTTCCTCCCTTTCCTTTCCCATATAAAATTCAAAAGCCATCCTAGTAACATTCATATGATATTTTTGTGATGGCAAAGTTAGCCCTCTTTATCTCAACTCTTTTCTTTTTCCTTTTATGTTTTTATTATTGTTAAATTTTAAAATTTTATTTTAAACTTAAATACAAAATGAGAAAAGAAAATAATTTGTCATGTGCCTAGCAGAACATAGGAAAGATTTCAATATAAAATAATAAATTTCATTTCAATAAAACCTTTATTATAAATATTATAGTTTTCACAACTGCCCATCTTTTCTTTTCTTCCTTGTAGATTTTCTTTTCTTCTCTGCAGTACACTTTTTACTTCATTTTTTCCTTTTCCAAGGCCCACTCCTACCTCAATGTACATATAATATAGTATACACACATGTATAGAGTAATACACATATGTAGCACTGTACTAGGCTTATTTCCATTTGTCATCTGTTTTTCTGGAGGTGGATAGCATCTTCCTTCATAAGTCTAAGCCTCTCCATGTTTTTCTACATCTACCAGCTCATCGTTTCCTATATTACAGCAATATTCTAACCCAATCACATTCTATCCGAAAGATTGTCTATGAAAGTTTTCCCCTCCCCCAATTTTCTACATTCCTTCTATTCTTGGCTGTATAGGTTTTGTTTATACAAGAAAATTTTAATTTAAAATAATCAAAATTATCCTTTCTGCTCTTCATCAGTGCTATTGCTTTATAAATATAGTTTAAGATGTGATCCTACTGAATCTGCTTCCCTTAGTTTCTTTGCAGTTCCTGATCTTTCTTCTTCCGTATGAACTTTGTTATTATTTTTTCTCAGTAGGCTAATTTTTAATAATTTAATTGGGATGGCTATTTTTTTTTTTTTTTTTTTTGCTGAGGCAATTGGGGTTAAGTGACTTATCCAGGCTCACACTGATAGAAAGGGTTAAATCCCTGAGGGCTAGTGCTCTAGCCACTATATCAACTAGCTGCTCCCATTTGGAATGGTTTGTCTCAATTCTTTCCTAGCACTCAATTATTGAATGGGTGTTGCCTCAGGCAAATTGAGATTGAGATAAGACTTTAATTTAGAAAGGCCACAGTCATCTACTGCATCCTGGGTAGTTGCTTGTCATCTTGCTTTTGTCTTGCCACTAAACTTTGATGATTATATGACTAAGTGAAGCTTATGATATCTCTATTTCATGTAAATCCAAGTCATGAGCCAGTCAAGCTATCACCCTTAAGCTGTCCTTGGTCCTCTTTGAAAATGCAGAAGGAACAACTATACTCAGAAAAAGAAAAAGGAATAGCTAGAATGTAGGTCATCATCATTAGATGCATTTTACAAATTTCATGTAATTTATATATAACACATTTCAGCATTTCACAAAGGTTTTTCTTCACAATAACCTTGTGAGCTAAGGTATTAGTGTAATATGGTATTATTCTCATTTTACAGAAGAGAAATCTGAGTCTTCGGTGCCTTAGTACAATTTCAAACTCAGACCTCTTCTGACTGCAATTTAGCAGTCATTTCACTACACCCTGTGGTGAAGGAACTGGGGGAAAGAGAAAGGCTATGAGATCATCAAGCAAACTCATAAAAGAAAAGGAAGAGAGGAATGCTGGAGTGTGAAATCTTACCTCCCAAGTCTCTATCCTTTGATTATTTCATTAATTCTTCTGCCTCTCACAAAGGGGCTAACTCAAACTTTCACTATGCACATCTAACCTGATTTCTAATACAGCACATGTATATATATATAGTCTTCCTTGACCACCTCACCCAAACTGATATACTGATATCCTCAAATTGAACTTTAATTAGATCTCTCTTGTACTCTATCTTGTAATACATGCCATTTCTCTTGCTGTAATCAGTCAATACAGAAAATCAACCCAAACAAAAACCTGCTTTTATCATAATGTTGCTTCTCTTTGGAACTTCCCAAAATATACTTGTCATTTTAGTTGGGGTGAGAAAATTTAATTCCCATAATGCCCTAGCAGCTAGTACTGAAGTTATGCAACTGAAGGAACTAGCTTAGCAACAACATGGCTTGTGGCAACCTTTGCCCCAAATTCCTATAGCCACAAATGCGTAATTCTTTTATTTCTACTGTCATTGTACCTATTCTTATAATTGAATATGATGCCTTACACAACATCATCACTCAAGAAACATTTGTTGAACTGAATTTGTTGAATGAATGCAGGTGAGTATTAATAATAAGTATCTGACAAGCAGCATCCCAAGATTTGCAAGGACCCCACTACTATTAAAACTTCACATTAAAAACAAAAGAACAGTATCTTATCAAATGTTCAATCTCTACTTTAATAATAACTGATATTTCATGAAATCTTCACATATATTTTCTTGAGACACACAATTTGTGATATCTTTACGGCAATTATTATCCTTAACCCTACTTTTTGGATAAAGAAAAATTATCTTCTTAGTACACATGCAGAAGTGGCAGCTGGGTGGTGCCATAAATAAAGAGCTGGGCCTAAAGTCAGAGAAATTTTAAGGTCAAATCCAGCCTCAGACACTAGCTGTGTGACTCTAGGGAAGTCACTTGTTTGCTTCAATTTCCCCATCTGGAAAATGAGAAGGAAATGGCAAACTACTCTAGTATCTTTGCCAAGAAAACCTTAAAGGGGGTCATGAAGAGATGGACACAACTAAAAACATCTACATAATAACAAAGGAAGAAACTGAGGCACAGAGAAGCTGTGACTTGCCCATGTTTACATGTCTGAATCACAAAGATGAGCCAATTAGTTATTTTTCTAACCTTTCATTTCTCAGAAGGCAATATAAAGTAAATTAAAACTGTCTTAGTTTACTGATAAAAGACAGAAAGAAAAAGATCTTTTTATGATCATAATGGCAAAACTGGCAAAGCTAAAAATTGCAATAATCTTGGGCTATAATTTCTTCTTTGAAGAGGTAGATTATAAATGTAGAGTTGTTAAAAAACTATAGAAGTCATATAGTTCAACCCCTTCATTTTACAAATGAGGAAGCTTAGATCAGAGGGGGAAATGATTTGTTCAAGATAATCAATATGGAGAATATAGATTAAAAAATACAGATTATGAAAAGGAAGAGAAGGAATTAGAACTCAGAATTTTTGACTCCATAATCCCCTTTATTTTCACTCCACCATCCAGTTTTTCCCAAATGAATTTGAGGAATTCATGCTCCAGAAGGATACTATATAAGCAGTTATGGTACTTAATATCAGCCACCAATTATCTGAGACAAATAATTGGGACCAAGACCAAGAACATCAATCCCTGTTGTATAAAAGCTGTAAAGGAACAAGAGGAATGTATATGGTGTCTGGCACCACCTAGTGGCAAAATAATCACTTTCCATGAAACTCAGATCTTTAAAAGATTTTTTAAAAGACCTTAAAGGTCACTCTGTTATAATTTGAGTGAAGTATAAAATACATAATTAAAAGAACCAAGGAAACCCACTTACATTTCAAGTACATGCTCTATGGAGGATTTATCTGAGCACATGAACGAAATTTGCACCAGATGAGGTGTGGGTACACGGTTTCAATCTGCACATCCCTAAAGGGCTTTATAGAATCATGAAACTTGAACTAAAGGGCTTTAAAAAAATTAGTACAACCCCACGATTGAGGCCTAGGCAAGTGATTTCACTTGAAAGTCATAGAAATAATAAATGTCAGCGTTGAGATCTGTGAGACCACAGGCTCATTAACATAATTTAAACTACAAAAGTGAGTCTGGGTCTCTTTTATGCTGAAGATATGATGATGATGATGTTTTCCTCCTCAATTGTATGCAAAAACAATTGTTAACATTTTTAAAAATTCTGAATTCCAAATTTCTTCTCTCCCTTCTAAGAGAAGGGATGAACAATTTGATATAGAAGATACACATGCAATCATGCAAAACATAAAAAATGTGATCCAATGATAGATGTGGCTCTTTTCAATGAAGTGATTAAAATCAATTCCAATAGACTTGTGATGGAAGAAGCCATCTGCATCCAGAGAGAACTATGGAGACTAAAAGTGGATCAAAGGATAGTATTTTCTTCACATTTATTATTTGTTTGTTTGCTTGTGTTTTTTTCTTTCTTTTTGATCTGATTTTTTCTTGCACAGCATGATGACTATGGAAATATGTTTAAAAGAATTGCACATGTTTAACCTATATCAGATTGCTTGTTATCTTGAGATGGGGAGGAGAGAGAAAAATTTGGAAGACAGGGTTTTGCAAAAGTGAATGTTGAAAACTATCTTTGCATGTATTCAGGAAAAATAAAATACTATTCACTTTAAAAATTATTTTTATAAAGCTTTTTGTTTTCAAAACATATGCATAGATAGTTTTTAATATTCTTACAAAACCTCATGTTCCAAATTTTTTTTCTCCCTCCCTTTCCCCAACCTCCCTCCCTAGATGGCAAGTAAGTAATCCAATATATGTTAAACATGTGCAATTCTTCTATACATATAAAATACTAAATTTTTTTTTTTTTTTTGGCTGAGGCAATTGGGTTAAGTCACTTGCCCAGGTCATACAGCTATGAAGTGTTAAGTGTCTGAGGTCAAACTTGGAACTCAGGTCTCTCCTGACTTTAGGGCTGGTGTTCTATCCACTGTGCTACCTAGATGCCTCTAAAATACTATTTTAAAAAAATGTGATCTAAGAATCCCCAGAATTCCCAAGATATATTGAAAAGGGATTTTGTGAAGTCAAAATTATTTCAAAAATGATACAAAGATGTTATTTGCCCATTAAAATACTCTTCCTTTTTCCAACTACATATCTATGTAAAGTTGGATTTTTTTAAATATGCTTCAGCCAAAACAACATATCACAATAGACTGCATGCAGAAACAGAGATGAAAATTCAGTTCTATTAAGCTAGAAATTTAGAAGATTTGAAAAATATGAAAAGTAATATTTTTTTTTGTTTTGGAAAAATAACCTTTTTCATAAAAATGATATTTGTATGAACATATATAATGGATTTGTTACTTTTAAATGAATTAATAAATTTTAAAGAATTTATCAGTTTGTTATTATTAATTTTATTTTTAAATAAATTGAGCATTTAAATATTTATCAGTTTTAATTTCTAATATTGAGAGTATCAATAGATATAATCTATATAAACAAAAGTTCATAGAGGTCCTCAATAATAAAAAAAAGTTTGAGAACAGATGGTTTAAGGTCTTAAGACAGATTTTTTTCTTTAATCTTGTATTTTACAAAGAATGGCACTAGAATTTAGAAATCCAGCTGAGTGTTTCCTTCCTGTGATACATTTATAGGATAGGGAGTGGACCTGTGATATTACCGATAAAGAAAACTTCCAAATGAGGAAATTCTTTCTAACAATACAGGTTAGAACCTTCACAGTTACTTAAAGTCTTAAGAGATTTCTCTAGAATAGAGCACTAAGAAATTAAGTGACTTACCCAAGATCACTATCAGAGTTGAGATTTCATCATTCAGTCAATCAATCAGCAAGCAATGGGTCAGGCACTATGGTGGGCTGGGGTATAAAAAGAAGAAAAAACAAGTCTCTACTCACAAGGAGCTTACTTTTTATTGCAAGAGATAAATGAATCTAAAATATATTCAACATAAATATAATATGAATAAATGCAAATATATATAAAGTAGTTAAATACAAGGTAGTTTGGGAGGAAGGGTACTTTATTGGGATATTTAGAAAACCTTTCCCCATGATGTATTTGTATTGTAAGTTTTGATACTCCCTTAGTACACTGCCTTGGACTTATCCTCAACTATATTTCAGCACACTAACATTGGACTGTGTTCCTAATTTGGCAACATCATTTTATATAATAGAATCTTAAAGTAGAGAGGATCTCCATCACTTTAAAATGAGAGTCCTTAATTTGGAGTCTATGATTTTTTGAGGGAGGCAATTGAGATTAAGTGTCTTGCCTAGGGTCACACAGCTAGTAAGTATCTGAGGCTGAACTTGAACTTATGTTTTCCTGACTCTAGGACCAGTACTCTATACATTGTACCTCTTATTTTGTTGTTGTTGTTGTTGTTTGGTTCTTTGCCTTTTTTTTTCTTCCCCCAATAGTATTTTATTTTTCCAAATTCATGTAAAGGTAGTTCATTTTTGTAAAACTTTGTTCCAAATGTTTCTCCCTCCGTCCTCACTGTCCCTTTCCCCAAGACAGCAAGCAATCTGATATACATTAAATATGTGCTTTCCTCTTAAACATATTTCCATATTTTTTCATGTTGTGCAAAAAAAAATCAGACAAAAAGGAAAAAAAAAAAAAACAACACAAGAAACAAACAAGGAAACAAAAAGGCGAAAATACTATGTTTTGATCTACTTTCGATGTCCATAGTTCTTTCTCTGAATGTGATTGGCACTTTCCATCCCAAGTCATTAGAACTGCCTTGAATCAGCACATTGTCGAGAAGAGCCAAGTCCACCATAACTGATCATTACACAATCTTGTTGTTACTATGTATCACCTATTTTGAAGCTAGGACCAGCCAGGGATAAGGGCTATTCCAGGCCTGAGGTTATATGGGTGTTGTGTTTTCTCCAAATAGAAACTTCCCACATCTACCTTTTGAAAGAATCTGCTCCTTTCCCTTCCAAGAAAAATTCCTTTCACAGAAGAAACCTTCAAAATGGAAACTAATAAATCATTTCCTTGAAATAAATGTCATAAATTTAGAGCTGGAACAGATCTTGAGAGTCAACCAGACCAAAACTTCTTAAACTAAACATCACAACCCCATATGGGTTTGCATAACTGACTGTGGAGGCTGTGAAATTATGATTTATTATCAATGTTTGATTTGAAAACCTATTTAATATGTATATATACTCGTGGGTCCCATAAAAATTTCTAGGGTAAAAAGGTCTCACAAGTGGAAAAAGTTTTAAAAGTACTGATGTAGACAAGGGATTCTTAATCTAAAGTCTGTGAATTTTTGTTTTTAACATTTTGATAACCATATTTAAATATAATTGGTTTTATTTGTAATCCTATGTATTTTTATCTTATGAATTTGAAAAAAATTTCAAAAAAATAAAATTATTTTGAGAAAGGGCCCATTGGTGTCACCAGATAGCCAAAAAGGTTCCTGCCACTAATAATAATGATAGTGATGAATAATAATAATAATAGTAATAGCTAGCACTTACAAAGTGACTTAAGATTTACATAACACTTTATTAATATTATCTCATTTTACCCTATAATAACTCTAGGAGATAGGTACTATTATGTCCTCATTTTACAAATGGGGAAGGTGAGGCAGGAGGAGGCTAAGTGCTTAGGGTTGCCCAGCTAATAAGTGACAAGTAATGGGCATCTGGAAGGTGCCATAGTGCATAGAGTGCCAGCCCTGCAGTCAGGAACACTGATTTTCCTGAGTTCAAATCCAGCCTCTGTAGCTGGGTGATCCTGGGTAAATCATTTAACCCTATTTGTCTCAGTTTCCTCATTTGTAAAATGATCTGAAAAGGGAAATGGCAAATCACTCTAGACTCTTTGCCAAGAAAACTTCAAATGGGATCATGAAGAGTCAGATATATATAGCTAAAAAAAACTCAGCCACTTGAACTCAGAGAAAAGATATTTCTTCCATAATATCAAAATAATATCATAATATCTAAAACAAGAGGGTTCTTAACCATTTTTGCTTCAAGGATCCCTTTGGCAGTCTTATGAAGCCAATGGACTCCTTCTTTGAATAATGTTTTAAATTGCTTAAAATAAAATACATAAGATTATAAAGGAAAATGAAATTATTCTGAAATACATTTATAAAAATATATTTTAAAAAAATAATAGGAGGCACCTAGTGGTACAGTGGATAAAGTCCTGAGTCTGGAGTCAAGAAGACCTGAGTTCTGAGATGAACTCAGAGACATTAGCTGTGTGATCCTGGACAAGTCACTCAACCCCATTTGCTTCCCCCCAAAAAAACACCCCCACAGACTCGAGATTAAATCTAGGTGATCAAAGTTCCCTCTAGTTTAAAACTCTATCATATAAAATGATGTTGCCAAATTGGAGCACAGCTCTATGTTGGTGTTGATGTGCTGAAACAGTTAAGGATAAGTCCAAGGCTTTGTACTAAGGTATCATAAAACTTACAGTTTAAGTACATCATGGGAAAAGATAGCCTAAATTTATTGGTAAATAAGTGCCTCTGAGGTCATAGTTGATTATAAGATAAATATGAGGCAACAAAATTACAATCCTATGAGAACATACTGCATGTATATGACTTTTTCCTATTGTGCTCTCTTTTTTACTATAATTTTAAAGAAGAAAGAAATTATTTTTTCCACCTCAATAAATTTCATATTTAACAGGAATGTTCTGGTCAATATTTAATAATCAGATCTTCCCTCTGCCCCCAAATGCTCTCAATTCATACCTTTCAATTTATTCCAGACAAACCATAGGACAATAAATTAAATTTTGATTTTCTGCATTTGTTGATTTTTGAGATATAAAATTTTCTACTGAAAACTAAACAAGCATTGTGAAATCAAGTACAAACTTGTTCCAATGTGTCCCTAAATTTTTCAACACCAAGGTTGGTCTCTGGACGGGAAAAACATTTCTTTCTTTCTTTTTTTCTTTCTTTTTTTAAACAATAGCTTTTTATTTTCAAAATATAGGCAAAGATAGTTTTAAACATTCACCTTTGCAAAACTTGGTGTTCCAAATTTTTCTCCCTCCTTTCTCCTCATTCGTAGACAGCAAGTAATCTAATACATGTTAAATATGTGAAATTCTTTTATGTATATTTACACATTTATCATGCTGCACAAGAAAAGTCAGATCAAAAAGGAAAAAAAAAATGAGGAAGAAAAAAAAGCAAGCAAAAAACAAAAAATCTGAAAATACTATGTTGTCGTCCATATTCAGTCTCCATACTTCTCTGTCTGGATGTAGATTGGCTCTCTCCATCACAAGTCTTGGAATTGGCCTGAATCATCTCATTGTTGAAAAGAGCCAAGTCCATCATAGTTGATCATTGTATAATCTTATTATTGCTGTGTACATTCTCTTGGTTACTTACTTCACTTAGCATCGGTTCATGTAGGTCTCCCCAGGCCTCTCTGTATTCATCCTGTTGTTCATTTCTTACAGAACAATAATATCCCATAGCATTCATATACCACAACTTATTCAGCTATTCCCCAGCTGATAGGCACTGATTTAGGAAGACATTTCTATACCAAGGGCTCTTTCATCTCTGGATTACCCTCCACCCCCACCCCACTCCTCACTATTAAGACTACCACGAATCTTGATTCAGTTGTGAAAGCTGATTCCAGTGAGGATTGTTTGCACTCCCAAATCACTTGCACCAAAGAACTGATTTAGAAGTGATTTTGGGAAAATGAATATTTATTGAGTTAATGATGAGTAGATCTTTCCATGCTTTCATCCATAAACTATAATCCTTATCCATATGCAATGGACAAGAAGTAGTAGTAGTGATGAGATTGGTATAAGCACAGTAAGTGATGTTTGCACCAAATAATGAGATTCAGTAGCAATTCACAAGGGCTTTCTTTTTGCCAAAAGGGGAATTTATTTATAAGAAGAGATTATGCATATATTTTTATCATGTTTAACATGTATTGGTTTACTTGTCTTCTAGGGAAGAGGGTTGGGGAAAAGGGGAATAATTGGAACACAAGGTTTTTCAAGGGTCAATGTTGAAAAATTATCCTTGCTATGTTTTAAAATTTTTTAAAAATTCAATAAAAAATAAAATAAAAATAAAATAAATACTGGGAAAAAAAGGTTATGGACAAAATGAAGAGATATATCAGGAGTAGTAAATGCAAAATAGATTTGGGAGAGCTGTTTTTTAAAATAACAAGGAAAGGGGTTTTTAACAATTAATAATGGAAAACACAACTCAACTAAAGAGAGAAAGGAAATACGCCATGAGATGGGAATACACCATTGACTGGAAGGCTAAATCCTAAAAGGGATTTAATATCTTAAAAAGTTTGTTAGCTAGAACAAGAAAAAAAGACACCATAATGCATGGAAGAGAAGATGGAAAGATACCAGAAAGCAGAACACAGTGGTGGACTAACCCAAAAGGAATTCAGCAAAGATGGCACAGGCCATAAGTAGATTTATAAATGAAATTTACCCTCCGGGGGTTTAACACTAAAATTTGACTTTCTGAATGGACATAGTAAGGTGGGGTTACCCAAGACTTCCACAGGGGTAGGCTTGTAAGGTAGAACTGATCCCCCTCAGTGGCCTTCCTGATAATCTATTTCAGGTTTTCTCTGCCACCCTACCTATTGACACATCAGTCTTATCAGTAGTAATATGAGTAGCTTATAATAAAAAATTAATATTTCATCTTCTGTATAATCCATCAATCAATAAGCATTTGTTTAGTACTTACTATGTGTCAGGCAATATGCTAAGAACTGGGGATACAAAGTAAGGCAAAAATGTCCCTACCTTCAAGGAGCTTGCATTCTATTAGAAATAACTAGGGATGTAAGAGATACAAAATAGATAGAAGTAACCCTACAGAAAACAATCAAAAAATGGATCGGTATCTAGCTGGATCTCATTAAAAAGGACCTGCATTTAAACTTCTAATTTCTCCCAGATAATTTTCTAAGAGCATATTAAATAGCAGAACTGTTGTATATAGGAATGCTACACTGATGAAGGAACTAATCTCTCCTCCTATTTCTTCCCCAGCCAAAAATCTGTATAACACTTCATGAGAAGTAAAGGGATGTAATGGATAAAGGCCAGCCTTGAGTTCAAGTTTGTCTCTGACAATTGTTAAGTTGTGTGATTGTGGGCAAGTTATGCTTCAGGTTCTTGAACTTTTTGGTTTAGTACCTCTTTATACTCTTAAAAGTAATTGAGTTCATCGATGAGCTTTTTTTTTTTTTTTAATGAGTTATATTCATTAATATACATTGATTTAAAAATTTAAACTGATAAAATTTTAATTTATTTATTCATTTAAAATAATTCAATTATATAAAAATAAATATCTTTTTAATTAAAAAAAAACAACCCAACCTATATTTTCCAAAGCAAAAAAAAAAAAAAGGTCACTGCAGCGGATGGCTCTGTTTTACGTATTTCGGTAAATTCCTTCCATGTCTAGCTTAACAGGAAGCAGCTACATTCTCATATCTGCTTCTGCACTCATATTGTTATGATATATTGTTTTGGTTGAAGTATTTGAAAAAAATCCAGTCTTACCCAAAGTAATAAATAGGCAAATAACACCTTTGTGTAAGTATGAAAATAGTTTTGACCTTTCGACTCCCCATTAGGATTTTGGAGTTCTAGGTCTCTGTAGGACTGTATTTGGAGACCCTCTAGTCTAAAACAGTAAATTAAAGGTAAGTTGTTCTGAATAGGGAGAATGAGTTTCCACACTAGAAGTTGTTTATACCAATGAACTCACAATTCTGAATACCACTAACACTTGTTTGGTTCAGCAGTGCAGTATAATTAGAAGACCACCATTCTTCCCTTATCATCTCTGTGGTCTTATAGAAATCTCCTAACCTCTCTGGGCCTCATCTAAAAATGAGGGGGCTGAATTAGCAGATTTTGAAGGTCCCTTCCACTCCAAAATTCTATGACTCTGTGCCAGGCTTAAGAAAACTTAACCTGCTAACACTTTTTTTTTCAGTTTCTGTACCCAGAGAAGAATCTAAGAAGGGAGAATTTGGGGGAAAACCCTCTACCCAGTTTGGCCTGAAAGCCAAGTTCAAAAAGAAATAACCAAGTTTGTTCTTTGCAATTCAAGCAGCATTGATTAATTGCCCATTTATTCAAAGTACTGTTTCAAAGGTACAAAGGTACATATTAGAGATACCAAGAGAGAAACTATTCAGTCCTTACCTTCCAGGAGTGCAAAAATATTCAGTAATAATTGTTCACATTTATTAAAGATTTCAATGAAATGACCAAAACTCCTTTAGAATTTGCCTCGTTTTATATGGCATCTCAAAGGCCAAGTATGTGGGCAGGCAGGTGGAAGAGATAATGTCTTTGGCCCCCCTGGGTTAATTTTATCTTTTGTATTTTCCTCACCTACTCATGTTGGGAGGATGGAACTAGGTTAAAAGGAAAATGAAACTTTTTCCACTCATGACCCCTTTTCACTAGAGAAATTTTTACAGAGCCCCGGGTATATAGGTATATAAAATAGCTATACAAATGAAACATTTATGGTGATAAAGCGTAATTTCATGATCCCCACATTCAGTTAAGAGACTTCATATGGGATTGTGAACCACAGTATAAGAAGCGGAATATTGAGAATCTATATCACAAATTTCAGTGAAGTATCTGTTGGAGAAACCCAAACCATTGGGCCAGGATAGCTGAAACCAAAAAAAAAAAAAATATATATATATATATATATATATATATATATATATATATATATATATATATATATTATGCCTGAAGTTATCTGGAATCAGAGATATATCTGGTGGAAATTGTACTTTGTATATGAGGTCTTTACCAGACTCCCTTCTTGTCTTTCCTCTAGGGTTACCTTCGTCCTACACTGCATATATGACATTGCATTTTGCTTCCTCCATTTTAGAGTTTGAACTCTTTGAGAGCAAGGACCACTTATTTGCCCTTCTTTGTATCTCTAGTATTTAGGACAAAGCCTAATACTCAGTAAATGTTTAGTGATTGATTAACATATATATAGTCCTTGGGTTTGCATTCTACTCATTTTCCCTGATGAGGCCCTGGGGTGGGGTTGGCAGAGAAAACCTTCAGAACTGAAAAAATTACTCCCTGAGGCAAGGACCAAAGCCTTCCACGCCCACTCCTATGGAGATCTTGGTTAACGCCACCTTATTGTACCCAGTAGAAATCAAATTATGTCAAATCTCCTCACCTTCCTTCCCCCCTCTCCCCCAGATTAAATTTCCCCTATAAATCTGCTCATGCCCCACACTATTTCTGCTGATTCTTTTTGGGTTAGTCCACCTTGACATTTTTGCCTCCTGGTTTCTTTCCTCTCACCCCCTTCCTCATGCCTCATGGTGTTTTTCTCCTTGTTATAGCTAAGTAACTTTTAGGGTGCTAAATCCCTCGGTGGATTTAGCCTGCCAGTTAAGGACGGGCTTCTACCTCATGAAGTATTAATTCTGGTTAATTGTGAGTTCCACTAGGCAACTTGTCTTTTCCATTGTTAATTATTATGTTATCCCAAATCTACTTCAGATTTACCATTTCTAGTGTCTATTTTACATCTTCATTTTGTCTGTGACAAAATGAATCCCATAAATAAACCTACCTTTTTCCAAAGGGAGGTCAAAAAGATTGTCACAAGATGTCAAAGGAGAGTGCTATGAGAATTCTAAGGAGGGAAATATATTCCACCTAGGGGGTGAAGGTTAAAAGGTCTCTTCTTAGGGTTGATACCTTGAGCTGGACCTTAAACAAAAAGAGGCATTTTTATAGATGAGGAAAGGAAAAGACTTTAAGCCCCAAGCATGAGAGAGGTTCCATGAGAACCTGTATTTCCTTCTCTTTTAAAAAGGAGTTTAGATTTGTCCTGAAGGACTGAGCTCAGAGTGCACAACAGGAATCAAGTTTCTCTCCCTCTCTCCAGGTTGGATGATCTGGGAAGGCTGAGGAGATCTGGAAATAGCATGTTTTACCTGAGGTTCAGGGCAGGCAGATTGTTCAGTAAATAGAATACCAGGCCTGGAATCAGGAAGAGTAGTCTTCCTGAGTTCAAATGTGGCCTCAGAAACAGTGTGACCCTGGGCAAGTTACTTAATCCTGCTTGCCTCAGTCTCCTTACCTGTAAAATGAGCTGGAGAAAGAAAAGGCAAACTACTCCAATAATTTTGCCAAAAATCTCAAATGGTTTCACGTCAAGTCTGACCAACAGCAACCTTGGATTCATGGCCAGATGCTTAGCCCTCCCTCTCTCTTAGGATATAGCAAGATGGTCTTTACTTGACTCCTAATTATGAAGTAATTAGGCATTTGCCCTGAAACTCCTGTTTTGTGGGGAAAGGAGAAAGTGGCAGAGAGAACCAAAAGCTCTTTGTTTCAGGGAATTTCTGCCTAAGGTCTGGACATCATGGAAACTTACTGAGGGTGCTCTGTAGACTTATCTCTACTGGTCCCACTCTTCTGGTCATTGACAGGCCTGAAGTTAATAAGGAAAGCAAAGCTTTTTTTGAAGTGCCTCCCACTTTTCTGTATCCATATTCCCCTTTCTCTTTCTACTTTCCCAGAGGGTCAGAGGTTTCCCAATCCACGCCCTTAATCTGGCAGGCAAAGGCCCCAGGCTACCAAAAGGGACATGATTTGTCCAAATTCACCGAGGCAGTAGAAAATTTAGATCATGGATCTCCTGCCTCCTCTGCCTCTCCAGCCTAGTCTTATTTCCCTATTACTCAGATGTTAGTCATCTATGTGAAGGAGTTTGTGTTTTAAAACAGAACAGGCACTTGTAGGGCAATGTTTGGAACAACAACAACAAAAAAGAATAATAATGGTGACATTTCAGAGATTAGTGTGAGGAATATTTTGAGAAGGGTGTCCCAATTCCTCTAAAATTTCAGATCATAGAAATGCCTAAAAGATCACTTAATCTAATCTTTTTCTTTTGCAAATGAGAATACTGAGGTCCAGGGAGAGGAAGGGAGGGAATTAATTGTAAAGCAAATTAATAGCAATATCAAACCTTGGACCCAAATCTTAGATTGAGGCTCATGCTAATCAACTGAAATTGATAAAAGAAAAACACCAACTCTTATTTGTGGAAATATGTATAGGAGAATTGCACATGTTTAACAAATATTGGATCATTTGCTATCTGGGAGGAGGTGGGGGAAAGGGAAAAAAATTAAAACACAAAGTTTGTAAGGGTGAATGTTGAAAATTATCCACGTATATATTTGGGAAATAAAAAGCTTTAATTTAAAAAAAAAGAAAGAAAAACACAACCTCCATTTTGGAGCAAAATTTTTTGTTCCATGTCTGGTAGGTTGGCCCACTCTCAGTTTTATTCTTATGCTTGGCTCCACATGTGCCACCCTCCACCCCACAACTCTCTCTTCCCCTCCCCACTCTCTCAGGTGCCTTCTAGTTTGAAAATTTGAGAGAGCAGGAAAAGATAATAGATACTTCCTGGCCATTTTCTCCCTGCTACATCATTGCTCATAGCTTTGGTGGAGAGTTAAGAGGCTACTTTCCTGTCCTGGCACTATATTTAAATAATGCTTTACATAAATGAACTTCATCTGCCATGATATACCTGTGTCATAAGGAAAGGGCCCAAGAATTTTAATCATTTTGTTGCTGTTCAGTCACATTCACCATCCCCTTTGAGGTTTTTTTTGGGCAAAGATACTGGAATCATTTGCCATTTCCTTCTCCACCTCCTTTTATAGATGAGGGAACTGAGACCAAAAAGGTCGCACAGTTAATAAATGTCTGAGGTCAAATCTGAACTCAGGATGATGAATCTTTCTGACTGCAGGCCAGCATTTTCTCTACTGTATCACCTGGCTGCCCATTCTCACTTTATGGAGACAGAAAATAATGTGCAATTAAATGAGAGGAAAGAAGAAAAGAAAATAAGCATTTATTAAGCAGCCACTATGCGCTGGTCATCATGTTAAGCACTTTATAGATATCTCATGTGAAATAAGTCAAAAATATAGTATTGAATCATATCTGTGTGATTTTCTTAGCTAACTAAAACAATAAAACTTTCTGGTCTTGGTTCCTCATCTATTGAGAAATATGCCAGGTGACTTTCTCAGATTCCTTCCACTTCTAAATTTGTGTAAAAGCCATGTACCAATAAGAGTTCCTGGCCCCCAAGCAAGAAGCAGTGCAGGTAAACACACTTGCATATAGTGCAGATCAGCTAATGCACCTGTCACAACAACTGCACATTTGTGTTTATTCTTTTTTTTCCTCATGTGTGTTTTTGTAGTATAAATATTGGGTTTGAGTTAGTACTTATGCAATGGAAAAATATGAATAAAACAATGGAGGAACACTTCTTATCTAAAGAGTTGTGGAGATTAATTCACTTATAAAGGACCGAAAAAAGGATTTATTAAGTACCTATTATGTGCAAAGCAATTGCTAAGTGCTTTATAAATTCTTTATAAATTCTGTCATCTGGTCCTCACTACTGTGGGAGTTAAATAGTAGTACTATCCACATTTCACAGAAGAGGAAACTGAGGCAAATAGGATTAAGTAACTTGCTCAAGATCACACAACTAGTAACTGAATCTTATTTTGAACTGAGATCTTCCTGACTACCAGCCCTAGTACTCCATCCACTGTGTTACTAGCTCCCTCAGCTTTTGGTTACTAAGAAGTCACATCAGAAGGCCTGTTTGAGAGGTCAGAGCCACACTGTGAACTTCTGGATACTAAAACCTAGTACCTTACCTCAACAATGCAGATTCTAACCCATCCATCACTTTTAATTCTTTGCAATTCTTCCACATATCTTTCTCTAATTTTTCACAAGGGGGTCTATCTATAGTGTTGGGGGCCTTCCTCTATATCAGGGATTTTTTTTCCCTGAGGCTGGGGTTAAGTGACTTGCCTAGGGTCACACAGCTAGAAAGTGTTAAGTGTCTGAGATCACATTTGAACTCTGATCCTCCTGAATTCAAGGCTGGTGCTCTATCCACTGCGCCACCTAGCTGCCCCTATATCAGGGATTTTTAAACTTTTTTCACTGTTGACCCCTTTTCACCTAAGAACCCATGTAGGGTTTAAGAAACTTTGCTGTTTATCAGGAATTCTTAACTTTTTTTTATACCATAGATCCTTTTGACAATCAAGAAAAGTCAGATCCCTTTTCAGAGTAATGTTTTAAATGCATAAAATACAATACACAGGATTACAAGGGAAACCAATTCTATTGAAATACAGTTATCAAAATATTAAAAAAAAAAAAAAAAAAAAGCTCACAGACCTCCAGGTTAGAACCAGATTTCAACATTGCCTGGATACCAGTAGAAAGAGCTTGCAGATGTTCAGAGGATCTTACTACATGTATGATTCACCTCCTTCTCCAGGCATTTGTCTCGTGATGTCTTTCACCCACTTCTGTATAGATCTCTGTTGGTGATGTGCCAGTGCCTACCCACGCACACCCTGCATCTTTCCATTGTTTTTTAATTTTTCAGAGACTGAGCTATCCCATGACTCAGAGTCACAGAGCATCCCCAGAAGATCTATGTAGCAAATATGTCAAAGCCAAGATCTTCAGGTGTTTTTTTTGTTTGTTTGTTTGTTTGTTTTTTTTTTAATGGGACAAGCCTTTTGGAATCTAGAACAATGAATACGGGGTGCTGTGTACACAGGTGTGAACCTAGGAGAAAGGTAAAAAAATAAATGATCTTTGGAGCAGAGGTATCAAATAGTCACAGACTCCTGAATGGAGCTAAAACAGATTTAAATGTAATAGGGAACAGCTTAACAAAATAAATGAAAATATAATAAAACATTGATAATATTACATTTTAAAACTAAGTCAATATGTGGTCAGCAGAGATTCTTAAGTACGAAATAATGGTCTGTGTTTCTATTTGAGTTTGTGGTGACTAGCCCAGAAGTAACTGTATTTGGACAAAATTGCAATTGTATCTGCTAAGCCCTATTTGCCACCAGAGGGCAGAAGATGCATTAAAAAGATTAGGTTGAGCCTGGTTTGAGGGACATGTTAGGATTATATTTTTCTAGCTATGAATGAGAAACCAGATTGTGCTAGCTTTTAAAGTGAAAAGAGAAGTGGGATCTGTGTATGGTCCTATACTGCTTATTTTTGCCAGTTACTTGGACAAAAGTATAAAGAGTGTTCTTGCCGGGCTTTCAGAAGATATAAAGCTGGGAGGTTTGGCTGGCACACTGGATGGCACGAATCAGGATCAAGGTAGGCTTTGACAGTCTAGAATATAGAATCTATCTAATGGAACCAAATCTGATGGGGGGAATGTAAAAGTTTTCTCTTGAGTTTGAAGGATCAGCTTTTGAAGTAGAGGATAGAAGGTGGCCAAATAGCAGTTTAGCCGGAAAAAAAAATTGGGAATTTTGATGGACTGCCAATTTAATATGGGTTAGTTGTGTGAGCCAAGAAAATTAAGCCAGTCTTGGCTTGTATTAAGAAGGGAAGGGAAGGCAAGGGAAAGGAAGAAAAGAAAGGGAAGAGAGGAGAATAAGCATTTATTAATCACCTACTATGTGCTTAATAGACATTTAAAGTATATCTCATTTGATCCTTATTACAATTTAGATGACTAGCCCAAAATTACACAATAATAAGTGTTTGAGAGGTCAGATATGAATTCAGGTTTTCCTGATTCTTGATTTCAAGACTAGCCCTTTATTCCCTATACTATTCGAACTAAGCAATGATACAGAAGGTGTGTTCAGGGAACAAGATGGAGCCCAGTTTGCCTGAAGTATGGGACATAGGAAGGTGAGTAGTAAAAGGTAAGGTAGGTCATCATCTCTTTTAATCTGTCACCAAATCCTCGGAGTATCTGTTTCTTCATCTGTAAAATGCTGATCTGGATGGTCTTTTAGGTTATTCTAAGGAAAGGGCTAATTGATGAGATAAAAAGGGTGCAGGGGAAGACAACAAGGATGACCTTGAATTATGTTATATGAAGAAACTGGCAGTATTTCGTTTGGAGACGAGAAGATTTAGGGAAGACATGATACCTGTGTTCAAGTATTTGAAGGGTTATCAAACCGAAAGGGGTGGTATAGTGGATAGAATGCGGGACTTGGAGTTAGGAAGACTCTTCTTCCTGAATTCTGGCCCCAAATACTTCCTAGCTGTGTGGCACTAGGCAAACCTTATTGCCTCAGTTTCCTCATCTGTAAAATGAGCCAGAGAAGGAAATGGCACAATACTTTAGTTTCTTTACCAAGAAAATCCCACATAGGATCAAGAAGAGTTTAATCATTTTAAAATGATTAAACACCACTATAGTGGGAAAAAAAAAAAAAAAAAAAAAGGTTTGTTCTCATGGATTCCGACAGGCAAAATTGGGAGCAAGGGGTAGGAATTACAAAAGAGATCTATGTATGCTTCATTTTAGAAAAGCTTCCTAACAATTACAGTTCTCCAGAGATAGAATGGGCAGCCTTTGGGAAGAAGTAGCTTAGCTTTCCCCGGACATCTTCAAGCATATAATTGTTAAGGATATTGTAGGGAGGATTCTCTTTTGGATATGAATTGGATTAGAAGCCATTGAAGAACTTAGAAAAATTTCAACTGGAAAAGTCTGTGTTTTTAAAACTCTATCCTGCAAGGAATGGAGGACAAAAGAAGACAGTTGAGCAAAGAAGCAAAATGAACCAATCCTCAAATAAGGAAAATTAATCATACCTGCATACATATGTCAGAATAGAGAGAAAAGAAAGACTGAAGCAAGAAGGGCCATTAGGAGTATCCTGCAATAGTCTGGGTGAGAGAGAATTGGGACCTAATGAAAATGGTGACCATAGAAATGTAAAGCAAAGGATGAACAAGAGCAATAGTCTCAAAATTAGACTAAAAGAATCATGAGACCATGCAAGAGTATGGGATTCTGCTAAGAGGCAGTACCAAAGCCACCTCGACTTTTGATGCACAATAGGTCAAAGTGGCCTCAGTACTCCATCTCGGCAGAATCCTTGCAAGTCCATGAAATTATAGGATCATAACTTCAAAGATGTTACAGGTAGCACAAAATAGATTGCTGGACCTGAATTCAAATCTTGCCTCAGATACAATCTATATAGTAATTCTGGGCAAGTCACTTAAATTCCTTGGTTCTCAGTTTCCCTATTTGTAAAATGGAGATAATAATAGAACTTACTTCCTCCGCTCATCGTAGAGCTCAAATGAGGTAATATTTGGAAAGCACTTTATAAGAGTTAAAGTGTTATATAAATGCTAATTATTAATCTTATTATTATTATTAGTCATTTTTCACTTATGTCTCTTTTTCCCCCCCTGAGGCAATTGGGGTTAAGTGACTTGTTAAGGGTCACACAGCTAGGATGTGTCTCAGATCAAATTTGAAGTCAGGTCCTCCTGACTTCAGGGTTGGTGCTTTGTCTATTGCCCCATCTAGCTGCTCCTTGTCCAACTCTTTCTGATGCCTTTTGGGGTTTTCTTGTCAGAACTCCCAAAGTGGTTTGCCATTGCCTTCTCCAGCTCTCTTTTAGATGAGGAAACTGAAGCAAACAGGGTCACACAGCTAGCAAGTATCTGAAACTAGATTTGATCTCAGGGAAATTGAGTCTTCCTGATTTGGAAGCCCAGTGCTGTATGTACAGCACCCTTTACCTGGAAGAATGGCATCTTTGAGATTGAAAGACAATTAATTCAGTCAGACACTTTAAGCTTCATTCACACTAAATTTGTGAGTGAGGGCTGAGGGAACCACCACTTCCAGGAGTAACAGTATAGGAGACAATTCTCTAGCCCCAAATGCCTTGTAGGTATCAGTGGCAAACAGGTACAGGAGATATTTGGATACTACATACACTACATAGTCTGGCCATTCTGCTGAAAAATAAAACATCCATGTCCATCAATTGGAGAATGGTTGGGTAAACTATGGTATATGAATGTTATGGAATATTACTGTTCTATAAGAAATGACCAACAGGAGAAATACAGAGAGGCTTGGAGAGACTTACATCAACTGATGCTGAGTGAAACGAGCAGAACCAGAAGATCATTATACACTTCAACAATGATACTGTACGAGGATGTATGCTGATGGAAGTGGATTTCTTCAACATAGAGAAGAGCTAATCCAATTCCAATTGATTAATGATGGACAGAACCAGCTACATCCAGAAAAGGAACACTGGGAAATGAATGTAAACTGTTATTTTTACCTTCTGAATCCAATTCTTCCTGTGCAACAAAAAAATTCGGTTCTACACACATATATTGTATCTAAATTATACTGTAATATATTTAACATATATAAGACTGCTTGCCATCAGGGGGAGGGGGTTGGGGGAGGAAGGGAAAAAAATCTGAATAGAAGTAAGTGCAAGGGATAATGTTGTAAAAAATTACCCATGCATATGTACTGTCAAAAAATGTTATAATTATAAAATAAAATAAAAAATTAAAAAAAAAAAAAAAAAAAAAAGAATGTAAGCTCCTCAAAAAAAAAAAAAAAAAAGAAAAATAAAACATCCAAACCTTCTTTTCAAGCTTGACAATTTTGAATATTTCTATTTGAGACAATTTCCACCTTTATTTCCTTCTCCTAAGATGAGACAAATCATAGAAAAAGTTGAAAAATAAACATTTTCTTACTGTTCTTCCTTTTTAAACACTTTGTATACTTTTTGTTATTAATCATCACTCACTTCCCATCTATCCATTAATCCATGGATATTCCTTCTGCAATTCAATACTTATTATGTATTTGGTGCTGGGGAGATAAAAAATTTGGATAAATTTGTTTCCCAAATTTATGAAGTTTATAATCCAGTAGGATGAGAAGACATAAAATGATAATTATACAATCTTAGAAGATAAGTACATTAGAGAGTTACAGAACTAACATGATTTGTAAAGTTTGAGAGAATCGGAGAGTTTTCATGTAAGAAATGGCATTTGAATGAAAGAATTCATGAAGTGAAGACAGAAAGAATATTCCAAATACAGAGGACAGAGTGAATAAAACCTGGAATCCAGAGAATATGGAGCATGCTGGGAGGGGTGAGAGAAGGATAGATACAGCTCAGTTTAGTTGGACCGTAGGTAAGCAATATGAGATGACAACAGCAGGATAGAGGGGTATTAGCTTGTGGAAAGCCCCGTGGAAAGTTTGAACTTTTATCATTCAGTAAACATTTATTAAGCACCTATTGTGTGCTAGGTACTGTGCTAAATGTTGTGCTTTACATAGTAGGAAGATTTAGAGATATTTAGAGCAAAATAATGACCAGGTCAATATATAAAAAAGATTCTTCTGTCTATGAAAAATAGATTTGAAATGGGAAGGGAGTAAAAGTGAAAGGACCTCTTTCGAAGTTATTGCAATAATTTTGGTGGGTGGTAATATTAATATCTAACATTTATATAGCACTTTTTATATGCCAGGCACTGTGCTAAATAAGGTGTAATTATTATCTCATTTGATCCTCCCAACAAGATAGTTGCTATTATTATTATTTTCCCCATTTTATCTATGGGAAAATGGAGGTAAAGAGATTTTTTAAAAAGTGATTTGCCCAGTGTCACACAGTAATGTGGTTTCTCCAAAGGTAGTAGTGGTAGGAATAGAGAGAAACCTTCTTTTGTAGCCTAAGCCATTCCCTATACACACATCCTCTCCCCTCATCCCTTTCCCCATCTATACTCACAAGACTTTTCCAATATGTATTGTTCCCTTCCAACTAGATCTCAATGTTCTAGGTCACAATTTTAGCCCAAATGATGTTTAGCAAACTCATTCTGTCATGGTTGAGATCTAGCCAAGTAGTTGGGGGGAGAAGGGAGAGGAGAAATGACTAACCAGAAATAAAGCCAACTGGGCACTGACCAAAGCAGCAACAAGGATAGTGTTCCAAGGTGAATGATATCACCCAGGCTTCTCTCAGAGTCCCCCCCTCTCACTGCAGACAAAAGGGAGTCAACACGACTGATCTGGGATGACTGACTGATAAAGATTCATAAATCCCTAACCTGCAAAGGTAAACTCATGAACTGCAGGAGTCTGAGGTCTAAAGAATCCTCTCACAGGACTTCTTGGGCTTCCAGGAGCTGGATGAGATGAATGAGGAGCTGGAACTTCTTCAGTGACTGATGGATCAGGGGCACAGAGACCTGATGAAATCTGGAAGGAGGTTTGCAGGCAGAGATCTCCTGTCTCACCCGTCCTAGCATGCAAAATTGTGTGAGATGAGGGCAGTGTTCTTAGCTTGCCTAGAGATAATAGCAATTTGAGCTGATGGTTTCTTGAGTCACTGGCTTTTTTTCTTTCTCTTTTTTTAAGGGACTTAATAAAATTTATTGATTTACATTTTTACATAAGAAGATAATGCTTGTAATACATATGAAGGGATAATATCTTTTTTTATTATAGCTTTTTATCGACAAAACATATGCATGGGTAATTTTTCAACATTGACCCTTGCAAAAAGTTCTGTTCCAACTTTTCTCCTCCTTCTCTCCACTCCCTCCCCTAGATGGCAGGCAGCCCCATACATGCTAAATAAGTTAAAGTATATGTTAAATACAATACATGTATACATATTTATACAGTTGTCTTGCTACACAAGAAAAATCGGATTTAGGAAGAAGGTAAAAATAACCTGGGAAGAAAAACAAAAATGCCAGCAAACAATAATAGAAAGAGTGCAAATGCTATGTTGTGGTCCACACTCATTTTTCTTTTGCTGGGTGTAGCTGGTTCTATTCATTACCGATCAATTGGAACTGAACTGGATCCTTTCGTTGCTGAAGAGGGCCTCGCCTATCAGAATATATCCTTATATAGTATTGTTGTTGAAGTATACAATGATCTCCTGGTCCTGCTCGTTTCATTCAGTATCAGTTCATGTTAGTCTCTCCAAGCCTTTCTGAAATCATCCTGCTGGTCATTTCTTACAAAACAATAATATTCCATAACCTTCATATACCACAATTTATTCAGCCATTCTCCAACTGATGGACATCCACTCAGTTTCCAGTTTCTAGCCACTACAAAAAGGGCTGCCACAAACATTTTGGCACATACAGGTCCCTTTCCACTCTTTAGTATTTCTTTGGGATATAAACCCAGTCATAGCACTGCTGGGTCAAAGGGTATGCACAGTTTGATAACTTTTTGGGCATAGTTCCAAATTGCTCTCCAGAATGGCTGGATTCTTTCACAACTCCACCAGCAATGTATCAGTGTCCCAGTTTCCCCACATCCCCTCCAACATTCGTCATTATCTTTTCCTGTCATCTTCACTGGCTATTTTTCTTAGCAATGCTTGAAAAGTCAAATCTGACTTCAGACCCTTACTAGCTGTGTGATCCTAGGCAAAACACTTCACCTCTGTCTGCTTCATCTCCTTAACTTTAATATGGAGATAACTGTGGGATTTACTTTCAAGGTTGATGTGAGGATCAACTAAAGTGATATTTATAATGCACTTAGTTCCTGGTATACAGTAGGTATTTAATAAATGTTTATTTCAACCCTAACTGCCTCAGTTTCTTTTTATATGAAACTGAGATAATAATACCTGTTTAACAACACCCACCTCTTAGGATTAATTATTATGGTGATCAAATGAAGTGACATGTGTAAAATTATATTTAAACTGTTATTGCTGTTGTTGAGTCATTTCCGTTGTGTCCAACTCTTCATGTCACCATTTGGGGTTTTCTTGGCAAAGATACTGGAGTGGTTTGCCGTTTTTTTCTCCATACATTTAAATACCAGCAATTACTACTTTGAGTGAAACATAGGCCTGATTTTTAAAAAAATCTTCAAACTTACAAACAGATAGAATACTTATAAAGAAGATTATTTTTAAAAAATCATAACTAAAGTAAATGCCTCAGTGGCACAGTGGATACAGTGCTGGGAAAGTTTGAGTTTAAATCCTGCCTGGAATACTTACTAGCTTATAAGCCTGCACAAATGGTTTAATCTTTCAGCCTCAGTTTTCTCATATGTGATATGAGTGGAATTGAATTTGAAGGCCTTCCAAGTCACTTGAAGCTCTAAATCTATGATCCCATAAACTCATTCCACAGATTCCTTTAAGTCACTAGCTCCAAGTTTGACTTACAAAATTTCTACAACTCAAATGAAATGTTGTATAATATTATGCAAAAGAATATTTTATCTTTTTAAAATTTATTTATTTTTTAACACACATTACTTTATGAATCATATTGGGAGAGAGAAATCAGAGCAAAAGGGAAAAATCATGGGAGAGGAAAAAAAAACAGAAAAAAAGAAGTGATGTGTTGTTTACATTTAATCTCCATGGTTCTTTTTCTGGATGCAGATCGCATTTTCTGTCCAAAGTCAAAGGGATTGAACCACTGAGAAGAACCAAGTCTTTCATAGTTGATCATTGCACATTCTTGCTATTATTGTTATTCCTGGTTCTGCTTGTTTTGCTCAGCATCAATTCGTGTAAATCTTTCCAGGCTTTTCTAAAATCAGCTTATTCATCATTTTTACAGAAAAGTAATATTTCATTATGTTCATTTACCATCACTTATTCAGTCATTCCCCAACTGATGGGCATCTTCTCATTTTCAGATCCTTTGTAGAGCATTTTATCTGCATCCAGAAGACCAGCATTCCAGTTCAGGCTCTTAACTTCAGATTTGAAGATTGAACAATTGATTTCACTGGGTTTCCTCATCTGTACATTGAATGGATGTTGCCTGAGACCTTGGAAAGAGTTTAGAAAGGCCAAGGTCACCCATGGCGTATTAGGCCATTGCTGGTCATCTTGACCTTTGTCTTGTCACTGGGCTGTGATGACTTTGGAAGAGAGAATGAGGTGATTGCTTTGTGCAACTCTGCCTCATTTAAATATAATTTAGGCACAACCCATGATTTATCGGTCCTCTTCAAAAATGAAGGAAGAACAATGACAACAACAATAGGGAGTAACAATAGTGACACTAGCTATCTATAAGAATTGTTCAATTAATCTATCAACTAACACTTTAAAGAAAATGCCATATAAACTGTAAAGTATTACAAAATATGACCTATTATTATGAGTTTATATTTCCTGGGCTTACGCTAACTGATAGAATATTTTTTTTGTTTTTTTATTAATTTTATAATTATAACTTTTTTTGACAGTACATATGCATAAGTAATTTTTTTTTAACAACATTTTCCCTTGCACTCACTTCTGTTCCGAATTTTTCCCCTCCTTCTCTCTACCCCCTCCCCCAGATGGTAGGCATTCCCATATATATTAAATATTTTATAATATATCCTAGGTACAATATATATGTGCAAAAACAAATTTTGTTGTTGTTGTTGTTGTTGCAAAGGAAGAATTGTATTCAGAAGGTATGATAGAATATTTTTAATAGTATTTTATTTTTTCAAATATATGCAAAGATAGTTTTCAACATTCACTTTTTCAAACCCCTGTGTTCAAAATTTTTCTCCTTCTTCATCTTCTCCTCCCTTCCCAAAACATCAAGTAATCCTTCATAGATTAAACATATGCAATTCTTCTACACATATTTACATATTCATCATGCTGCTCAAGAAAAATCAGATCAAAAAGGGAAAAACCACAAGAAAAAAAGCAAGTAAATAATAACAACAAAAAGGTTAAAATATTATGCTTTGATTCACATTCAATCTCCATTAACTGATGTAATTGTAAAGTAGGACAGAAACTAAAAATTCTAAAAGGACATTTGATATCTCACTTAAATTTTATTTTTCCTTAATTTTTATTTAAATTTTCCAATATGTCATAGACCCTTTAAAAAGTGTCAAAATAATGTTATTAATTGTATAAAATAACATAAATGCGATTAGGAAAGAAACTACTGAAACTCAATTATCAAAATGTTTTTTTTAAGTGCTCTACATAATGTAAGTGCTTAATCCCATGTTTCTTAAATGAATAAGTGACTAACTGACTTAATACATTCCAGAAGTATCCTAGATAATGGTGAAAAACCAGTTAATGATTCAAATTTTGTTTCTGAATAACCTTGTTTCTATGTAGTTTATTTCATTGGCTTTCATAATTATTATGTTAAAAGTCAGTCAACAAACATTTATTATTAAGTGCGCTATGTGCCAGGTCTTATGAAATAGGTGAGAGCAGATAATTTATCTCTCTATATCTCTCATAGCATCTAGTACAAAATGTTTCACATAGAGAAATTTCACTCAGTAAATAATTGTTTAATTGAAGAGAGAAGAGAGAGAAAAGAAGGAGAGGAAGGAAAGAAAGAAGGAAGGGGAAAAGAAAAAAGGAGGAAAGAAGGAAGGAAGGAAGAATGGAAGGATAGAAGGAAGGAAGGAAGGAATACAGCAGCGATAATCCTGGGGTCCCCCACACAAAACTGAAAGCCTTGCTAAAATGATGGAGTGAACTCCAATAGGGTTGAAATGATGAAGCAAAGAAACAGGAAGGAGAAGAAAAAGAAAAGGGGAAAAAACCTTGTTAGAATAATTCAATTTAACAAGATTTATTAGGCATCTATTCTGTACAAGACACTGTTCTGGGCTTTGAGAATACAAAGGAGAAAAGTTACTCAGTTCCTAGCCTCAAGGAACTTAAAATGAAAACCTAAGCATGATACAAATCAAATTCATCTTCTACTTGTCAGACTTACAAAATTTCCAAGCCCTTTAAGACTTCTATATCCATTCACCATTATCCCCACCTCTTTTTTAGGCTACAGACTTCTAGTCCTCTCAGCTCAGTTCATAAAGAATGAACTCAAAATGCTTCATTATCCTGGATACCTTCCCATGATGTTCTCCAATTATTCTGAGTCCTTCCTAAACTGGTATACTGGAATTAAAAACAGTAGACCAGAGGTGGTGAGACCAGGACAGAATATCAAGGCCTCATTCCCTCATTATGACTATCCAATATCGAGAGGAGTTAGATGAGGATAGTAAGGATTTGAATTCAAAACAACAAAAAGATTATATGAAAAACCTGGGATTGTTTACCTGGAGAAAAGAAGATTGAGAGAAGTTCTTAAGTATTTAAAGGTCTGTCACATAGAAAATGGATTTGGGGCAGCTAGGTGGTTCATTGGATAGGGAACCATCCTTGAATTCAGGAGGACCCGAGTTCAAATCTGGTCTCAGACACTTAGCACTTCCTGGCTGTGTGACTCTGGGCAAGTCACTTAACCCAGCCTCAGGGGAAAAGAAAGGAAAAAAAAGCAGAAAATAGATTAGACTTGTTAACTAGACACAGAATAGTTGGAAGTTGCAGAGAGACATTAAAATTCTGTATAAGAAAAAAACGTTAATAATGAGACTGAGAATGGGATGGGCTGCTTTCAGAAATGCTGCCCCTTATCCCTAACTTGAGACTTTAATAGAAACTTTGACCAATTTTTTTTTAAGAGAACTGATTCTTGTCTTGATCCAAGTTGAACCTTTTGAGGTCCCATCAGATTCTAAGATTCTATGATTTGCTCCCATTAAATTCAAGAGCAGGGACTATCTTTTTGCTTTTCCTTGTATCACTAGAGCTTATCATGTACCTGATATAGATGGCCCTTATTAAACATTTATTGGCTTAGTGACTCTCTCCCTTCTCTTTGCCCTCATGGATATCAGTGAGAGGCAACATGGGTTAATGTTGAAAGAGTGAAAGCTTAAGAGGCTGGAGACACTTAGATTCATATCTCACTTTGGATGCTTATTAGCTGTGTGACTATAAGCACATCACTTAACCTCTTTGAGGTTCTATTTCCTCATCTATAAAGTGGGAATAATAATAGCAACTCCCTTTCCAGAGTTCTTTGAATTTTCCAACTTTAAAGTGCTATGCAATGTCAGCTGAATTCTTACCAACTCTAAGGGATATAAGATTTTAGAGAACCTTGTGTCGTGTGTGGATTCCTTTGTGAACCTATGGACCCCTTCTCACAATAATATATTTAAATGTATGAATTAATATATGGAGTATTACAAAGGAAATTAAGTTGCAATATATAATAAAATATTTTTAAAAAACCAAATTCAGACTCTCAGAAATCTCCTTTGAGATTTGGGAATCTCAATTTGAATCCCTTTGAAATCATTTAGTTCAATTCCCTGAGACCCAGGAATGTCAAATGAAGCGTTTTGTGAAGCATTATATAAACATCACTTATTATCATTGTCTAAGGTCACAGGGAGCACAAAGTCAAGCCTCAAACTCAGGTTCTCTCATGTCAAATCATCCATTTTTTCTTTAGAACCAAGATAACTTCCTCCCCATCGTCCTCTCTGATCTCCTCCTGTCTGTTGTTATGTCTATTTCCTAGATCTTACAAAGTATTTTGTTTTCTACCTCTCTACCAAACTTATGCTATATTTGTATTTGTACGTGTTATTTTGGAAACACAGTGGGCACTTAGGACCAGCCCCACTGCTGATTCTCACAGAAGCTTTGACCGGCTCTGTTTCTTGCCTGAGTCAGTTTGCCTCTCCTCAGGTACTCTGGTACAGTGCCAGACTTAATGAAGACACCTAATGGCCTTTATCTCTCCTGTGGCTCATTATTTCCCAACACCAGCTTCAGCCTCATGTACTGGCAGGGATGGTAAGTCTAAACCGCCACTTGCCGCCTTATCTTGCAGTTTGGTATATTCTAGCTATTTGTGTTTGTGAGTCTCACTTCTTGACTGTAAATCTCATGAGGACCAGCACTGAGTTATCTAAACTTTTATCTCCATTTCCCCAGGCCTAGCACAGTGCTCTGTACTATGGATGTTTCACAAAATTTGAGTCTGATTATGTTGTTGAACCATCTGCTGAACTTCAACGAAAAACAGAATGTTCTCAAAATTCTGGTAAAAAGTCATAGAATTCCAAAATCTGAAGTCCTGCTGAGGTCTCTGCAGCATTATTATGCAAATTTAGTTTAATAGAACTGTGAATTAGATCTTTTTAAAAATAAAAACAACTAGAAAGCCAGGGAGGAGGATAAAAATATCCCTCCACCCAGTGAGCCATAAATATCTCTGTAAATTGGGAGTGATTTGGGGCCTGAGGTGAGCCTGAATAGGTATCTGGAAAGTCAGTGTGGAATGGGGCAAGATTAGAAACTTTTGGATAAAGGCTTGGATAAAGGCAATGCTATAAATGCCAAGACTGGCTTGGAGTCCTCTCCGTAGCCCCAGCAGAAGCTATAATCAAAGTACTTTCAACTGGTAGCCAATTAGCAAAACTCAACCCAGGTGGCTGCAATGAGGAAAAGAAAAAAATTTATGCAGTCTGCAATTTAATCTGCAGGGCTCCTTGTGATGGGTGGGAGAGTAGCAGAGAGGGGTTTTTTCATAGTCAAAAAATTAAAGATTTACAAGATTCAGCCTTTGCCAGCAAGACTTGTAGAATAACCCAATGGACAAGGATCTCTAACCATCAATTGTTGTATGATACATAGATGTATTAGGGGAAAATTTCACCCTGACTTCCTCACTTCTCAACAGTTTATGATATATACTGGCTATGTGACCCTAGGACAACTTATTCAGTATCTTTGTTCTCTAGATCAGGGCTTCTTAAACTTTTTCCACTCACAACTCCTTTTCACCTGAGAAACTGTTATGTGACACCAAATATACAAGTATATAAAAGAGGTATACAAATCAAACATTGTGATAATACATCACAATTTTTATGTGACCTCAGTATGTAGATATATAAAAATGTACACAAATCAAAATTTATGATAATAAATCATAATTTTGCACTTCCCACAGTCAGTTACCTTCACATGATGTTGCAAACCATTGTTTGAGAAGTTAGGCTCTAGAACAGTTCTCTGTAGGAGAGGAAGGTTTAAAGTTTTAGAGATGGTGCAGGACTATATTGATAGACAGTTTCTTTATTCATGGGTTGCTTATATTAGTGAAATCCCAAATCTAAGCCTTAGCTGTCATTCATCCCCTCCATAGAATTGTCATTGGTCAAAGGGACCATGGACAAGGCTAATAGATCCCATGTTACTTGACTGATGTCTCGACACAATATTTTAAGAAAATGAGAACTGGAGTCTTTGATATATTGGGAACAGTAACTGATAAGTGAGGAGGGGGAAAGAAGGCCTTCCACACAGGTACATTCTATTCTTGCAAAATTTGCTACAACACTTCATGATCTGTAATTTTGTCTGTGTCCCTTCCCCACAACCAATACTCTAATCTTGACTCTACTTGACACTTTCTCAGCTTGGTAGAGCCCAACAGAGTTTGTGTTCTGTTAATAGTGCCTTAGAGAACCACCTCACTTTGCTCACAAAATAAACATAAATCTGAAGCACTTATTCATAAATGAGGTGTCATTATACAGACAGGCCACTAGGTAGCATTGTGGATAGTACATTGGACATGCAGTCAGGAAAACCTGTGTTCAAATCTCACCTCTAATACTTAGTAGTTATGTATGGCATAATATTGCGATAGAACTCAGCAGGACTTTTGGCAGGAATTTTGAAAATGTTTTGTTTTTCTTTGAAGACTCTGCAGATAGTTACTTACTAAGCTGCATAATTACCGGCACACTTTAAGTCCCTAAGTTTTAGTTTCCTCTTTTGTAAAACAAGGGGTGATGATGATGAATACCTACTTGTGAAACTCAGATGAGAAAGATAGGTAAAGTGCTCTGAAAACTTTAGCAAGTTCTATATAAAATGTCAGAGCCTCCTTCTCCTCCTCCTCCCCCTTATTTTATAGCATCATTTCTTAACAGTACAAACCTAACTTAACTTGTACATCTAAATAAGACTTGTAGCTCTTTTAGGAAAATTTAATGGACTTAGAAATGGAAGGGACTTCAGAGATTATCCAGGATAGCCAATAAGCATTTATTAAGTGACTACAAGATGGGCAACTAGGTGCTCTAGACAGAGTGCCAAGATAGGATTAGGAAGAGTCATCTTCCTGAATTCAAATCTGGATTCATGCACTTATTAGCTGTGTGCCTTTGGGGAAATCACTTACCTCTGTTTGCCTCAGTTTCCTAATCTGTAATATGAGCTGGAGAAAAAAATAGCAAACCAGTCCAGTAACTGCCTAAAAAATCCCAACCCAACAACAACCCAAAAGGGTCATGACAAATCATACATGACTAAAAATGACTGAAAAAAAAGTGAATTAGTATTCACAATGCTAAGCATTGGAAATATACAAAACAAAAAAACTCAAGTAAAAAGAACAATATCTTACTTTCAAAGAATTTATAGTCTTATGGGAGGAAATAACACATAAGAGAAAAATAAAAGATGGTTGACCCCCTTATTTTATAGATGAAGACAAATAAAGAAAGGAAAACTGTCTTATCCAAATTCACACACTTAGTAGCAGAACCATGCAAACAAAGCCTGACTAAATCTAATTCCTTTTCAATATGAAGCAAAATGTTCAGAAGTTTTATTATGCATCTTCTACTACTTTATAGCAGTAGGTTATATATTTTTTTTATTTGCAAAACCAGTATTGTCCAGACTGATCACTATTTTATCAAGTGGGGTTCTGAATAACTTTTGGCATGTTTACAAAAATCAAAGGCCAAAGGTTTGCCACTAATAAGGATATTCAAAAGACTATGTCACAGGTTTTAAAAGCAATGCTTAAATTACCATCACACAAATAGGAGGAATGTGGCAACTTATCAGCCAAGCAAAGTCCAATCATTTCGTTTTTATGGCCAAAGATGTTAAGTAATTGGAAATCAAAAGATTGTTTCAGAGCCAGGATTCAAAAAAATCTGACTCCAAATTTAGTTAGACATTTACCACTGCCAAAATGCCAAATCAGCCATTAGACAGGGATGTGGATGGATGAGAAAAGTTACTAAAGGACCTCTAAGATATTAGGAAATCCTATGCAAGGGTAAGGAAACACTCTGCTAGAGAACTAAGGTAGCAGTGGGCATAACAACTGAGCTGAAATCTCAGCAAGCTCAGGACCTTTCCCTTCCCTCTGCTCATAGAATGAAATCACTAATGTGCTGGGCAACTAGGTAGTGCAATGAATAGAGTCCCAGGCCTAGAGTCAGGAAGATTCTAGCAAATCTGGCACCAGGAACATACAAGCTATGCAATATTAGGAAAGTCACTTAACCCTGTTGTCTATAAAACAAGCTGGAGAAGGAAATGGCACGCTATTCCAATATCTTTGGCAAGAAAACTCCAAGTGGGGTCATAAAGAGTAAGATGTGATTGAAAGGATTAAAGGACAAAAAAAAGTGCTACAATGGAAATTGAACTGGGAGGAAGAGGATCTCAGTTCAAATCTCAGCCCTGCCATTTATGTGGTATTGTACTTATGGGGACTTGGGCAAGACAATTAGCTTCTCTGGGGTTTCCTTGGTTATAAAATGAAACAGATGAGCAATAAGATCTCTCCCAGTTCTAAATCTTATTACAATTTGGAAAATACTTTCAAAACTACTCTGAAGGAAACTATTTCCCTGATTTGTAAAATGAGGTTACCTGATTGAATAGCTTCTAAAATTCTCCCCAGATTTAAATGCATGAGCCTACGATCTCAGGCCTTTGGAGGGATGTACAAAAGCCCAGCTTCCATACTGCTTCCTACTTCTTATTCTTGGTTCTTAACAGCCATACCAGTGGAGCACCATGCTCTGATAACTTCTGCCAATTGGGAAAGACTTTAATGTGGTCTTGACAGGAAACAGTGTCTGCTCTCTGGGGACCATCCCAGCTGAGCATGGAGAGGCTTGCGATCACTAGGTGATGAATTCCTTGGTCAAGATGACTGATGACCATTAGTCACATCAGTCCTTTTCTGCTCCTCTAGTGATAGTGAAAGAACAGCAGGAAAGGCCAGACAGAAAGTGCCAAGTCAATCTTTGGCCACTTATAAAGCATTAATGTAACTGTTGATATTATCCTGTGAGATTCTGGTCCAATAAGTTGATAAAATAATTGGGAGAACTGAATCAAATCCACACTGACCTTTTCACTCATTTCAAATAAACCACACTAGAAAATCAAGGTCAAATAGAAGGATAATGCACAGGCTTTCCTCAGCAAAAGGAATTTATACTGAAGGAATTTAGAAGATTTAGTTTCATTATGTGCCCAAAAGTTACCCAAAAACTATTTCATAAGACAGGCATATTGTCTTGCAGTTCGTTCCCCAGATAAATATAAATAAAAAACCAACCATGAAGGTAATCAGAAGTTATGAACCAATACTGTTAGGACAGAAATGTTGAGAAAAATTATGAAGAACCAAAATAATTAGATAGAACTCAAGAGTATGAAGATAAAACTTTACATGTATAATCAAGAAATCAACTTCCAAATTATAAAATGGGAAGAAAAGTTTAGAAATCAATTTGTCATGAAAAAAAAAATCTGAGGATCTCAGAGGAATAAAGGCTCAATGAGATTATAAGCTCCTTGAGGACAGATTTTCCTTTGCTTCTTTTTATATCCCCAATACTTAGCCCAGTGCCTGACACAATGCTTAATAAATGGTCAATGATTGTGTGATGTGAGATCATAGCCAATAAATAACGATAGCAAACATGTATATAGTATTTATTATATGCCAGGTACTTTGCCAAGTGCTTTACAATTCTTTTCTCATTTGATCTTCACAATCACCCTGGAAAGTGGGTGCTATTATTATTCCCATTTTACAGATGAGGAAATGGAGACAGATGCAAGTTAAGTGACTTCCTGGGGTTACACAGCCAGTAAATGACTGAGGTTGGATTTAAACTTAGAACCTGGACTCAAGACCAAGTACTCTCTCTTTTGCACCATCTAACAGTCCTTAATATAATTTGGACTGTAGTAAGGTATAGGGAATTTTAGGTATAAGGAAGGAATAAGCCAGCTGTAATCTGTCCTGGGCAGACTATATCTGGAGCATTATACTCAGTTCTAGGGACAATAATTTAGAAAGGATAATTTGGAGAGAGTGCAGGACAGCATGACCAAGAAAGACAGCAAAGGGACTTCTTGTTGTTGAGTCCTTTCAGTTGTGTCCAACCCTTCATGATGCCATTTGAAGTTTTCTTGGAGTGGTTTCCCATTTCCTTCTCCCGATCATATCAGAGACGAGAGAAATAAGGCAAATGGGGTTGAGTGACTTGCCTGGGGTCACACAGTTAATAACTGAACCCACATTTGAACTCAGATACCCCTGACTCCAGGCTTAACACTTCCTACATTGCACTACTGAACTTCCCACAGGAGGATAGGATGAAGGAACAAGAGTTATTTACCCAAGAAAAACATGATAGATTCCTTGAATCTTTGAATAGAATCCTTGAAGTACTTCAAAGTCAATATTATTTTGTTTGACTCTAAAAGTAGTAATGAATGGAAACTAAGAGTGGTGGGTAAAAGCTACAAATAAGAAAATTTAGGTTTTCTGCCAGGAAAATTTCCCAAACATTTAGAATAATGAGGGGCAGCTAGATGGCGCAGTGAATAGAGTGCCAGCTCTAGTGTCAAAAAGACCTGATTTAAAATCTGGCCTAGACATTAACATTTACTACTGTATGACTCTGGAAAAGTCACTTAACCCCAAATGCCTCACCAAAGGAAAAAAAAATAGAGCTATGAAAAATGATTTGCCTCCAGGAGCAATGGTTATCCCCTGCCAGAGGTTTTCATGTCTAAGTTAAAGTGTTGGATATGGAGTTAGATCTAGGTTTGGAACCTGGCATCAATATGCAATAACTCTGTGATTATGGGCAAGCCACTTCTTCTATCTGAGCCTCAGTTCCTCATCTATAGGATAAGAATACTATTTGTACTATTTACCCACATGTGGTAGAGTCACAGAAAAGAACTTGTAATAAAATTCTTGATGAATTTTTTCCATTTTTCATCTGCCTGTTCTCTGTTTCATTGTTAAATTCTCTTGGGAAAATGTGACTTAATTGATTTTCTTGCCAAGCTTTCTGCAATAATTTTCCTCCCATCTCTCACTTTTCAGTGTTTTATGTTCAGAACTAATAATAACCTTTCATTATCATCTTCTACTTGTTTTTTCTTTTTTTAATCATCCCCTTTCCCCTTTTTTATTATTCTCTATTTTGAAAAAAAAACCCTATAAATTTATGCATGACACATTTGCTATCTAAGGAAGCTTGAAGGTTCATCTGCCCCCTCATTATGGCAATTGCTTTACATTAATTAAACTTCCTTAGGGAATGATGGTAGTCTGGGTTGATATCTCTTCTTTTATCTGTTCCCCTTATATGGAGAGAAGAGAGAGAATAACTTACTTAGGTTAGTCATTTTCAATCTATTTACATTTCTATTTTTCTTCTAACTTGTTATTAATTTTGATTTTTGCTCTAAAAAGTCAATGATATGGTCACACATCAACAATTGTTTTGGAGATGACTGATCTATAAAGTTATCATTCATTTCCTATCTGTTAAGATAGTCTTCCAATTTTGTGATGTTATTCAGTACTTACCACATACAATTTCATTTGACTTTCTTCTTAAAATATTAATTATGCAGTCATCGTCTCGGTAAAGTCCAACAGCCTTTGCTCTCTTTAGTTTCTCAATCTTGAGCTACATTTCCCAACATATTTTGCACATCTTCCTCTATATATTTATAATGAAGTCCCTACAATGTAGTACCCTATATAAGGAGTTAATTTAGAGGGTCTTGTCAAATTCTTTGTCATATTTCTCTATCTCCCTGCCTGCAATTGGTAACAAGGAATTGATAAATAAACTACAATTATCATCACATTGGTCCACTTGCTTTTGTTCCTCACACACATTGCAAATGTCTCACAAGATCCTTTTTGTTGATTTTGTTTGTATGATGAAACCAATTCTGCCAGCTCTTGCTTCTCCAAGAACATGTGAGACATCCTTATATTTAGTTCTTATTTCCTCTTGTCTTCTAGTTTTATTTCTAGCAACTATGCCAAGAATGATACAACTTTGTTCTAGTATATTGACTGGGTCATTGGACAAGAATTTCACAATGCCTGGAGATGACTTTAAAATTGTATAATTCTTAGCTCAATGCTTTATTTTCTACCATTCTAACTACCGTTGAATAAGAGGAAGGTGGCCACAAAACAATTTTGTATTTTTTAAAATTTGCTTTATGACTAATCATGGTTAATGAGTTTCTTTTTTAACCAATTTGTTAGATATAATTTTGGAGTTTTAAAAGTTTATATTTATCTAATTGTTAAGAATTTCGAGCATTTTTAAATTAAAAAACTCCCTGTTTATATTTTTAAACCACTTAGCAACTGGAGAATCGCTCTCATTCTTATAAACTTGTGTCACTTCCAATAATTTTGTTTGCCAGATTTTTGTTAGAGGTTTTTAATGCAAAGATTTTTTTTTTTTCAATCTGTCTCTTTTCTTTCAGCTCTGGATGCGTCGATTTTTAATGTACAAAAGCCATAGCCCAATGAAAAGTTTCTGGAGTTGGGCAGTTGAATCCAAATATGCCCTCATGCTTTTTACCTATATGATATAATCTCTATGGGGTCTTAGCTTCCTCATCTGTTAAAAGTGGGGAATGGAATTGATGGCCTTTCCATAGGTTCCTCCTAATCTCTTGATCCTGGGATCAGCTACTATTCAGCCTACTGATACTGGATAGAATTGTCCTTGGAAGTGCACCGGACTTGAAGCCTTTCCAGGGTTGTAGAGCCCTGAAAAGCTTAAACTCTATGGGCACAGGCCTCAAGAATGCAGGGTTACCTTCATGCACCACGAGACCCCAGTAGTAAATGGGAATTATTAAATGTCTTTCAGATGGGCTTTAGGGCACTGTCAGTGATCACAAAATGTTGCACTTCAGTGGCTCATGTGCAGAGCAGACAGGTGACCCCTAAGCACTATACCACTGAGCTAATCAGTGACAGTGGGGTACCTCTGCTTTGTCCGACAGAGAGAAAACCCGAGTGTGTCCTGCTTACTCCTCCTGCCCCACCAGAGCTGTCCCCATCCAAACACGTGTTGGAGGCACAGAAAGTCAGCAGAAAGACCACAAGAGACCATGGGCTAAGTAAGAGTAACATTTACTGAGCGATACAGGACTGAGTACTATGAAGGGCTTACACGGATGGAAATGGGCTTCACCCCCTTCGGGATCACTGCATCAGGCATCAGGCATCCCCTCCACGGGCACCAGCCCCAGGGCGCCCAGGGACTACAGCACTTAATTAACACTGACTTACACACAATGGCAATAACTGTTGAGTATTTGTTCGTAACAAACAAACCATAACATATTTATACCATATCACGTCGAGTGATTATATAAATCCATATATATATTGCTGTATAAAACCTTTTTTCTTTTTGTAAAAAATATTAAAAAAAAAAAAAAGAGAGAAGTGTAAAAATGTGCAGTTAAAGCACTGCCGGGACAGCCAGGCTGTAAACATTAGAGTGAGTATGTGCTTTGGAAGGGCGCCCGCGCCTCAGTGCCCACAGCAAACTCCAGCAGGGAGCGAGGTCTGTTAAGGAGGGGTCTTCCCAGGGACATGGGAAGAGCATCGGCGGGATCCAGGGGGATGACAATGGAACAGGGACATGCAGATGGAGGCCACTGAAAGTGCTTGTTGGTCCTGTATCACATCCCTCTCCTGCTTTGATGGATAACTTGGGGAGTAAGGGGCTGGGGATAGTTACTGAAATTTTATTCTGAACTCCATTTGGATTTCTATTTTATATTCAACTAACACTTTTCCAATGCCAGTAGCTGTTCCAAAGATGGGTACATTGATGGGAAATGATGGGAGAAAAAAAAACTGTAGTTATGGAGGCCGGGAGTTCCCCCCCTTCATTCACCCCTTTCTCCCTCATCACTATAACTCTAGGCACTGGATCATCCCCCTCCCCTGTTTCTACTTTGGTCTCAATTCATCACTGATCTCAAGTTTCCCTCAACCCTCCCTTCCCCATGTGTTGCTGGTCTGTATTCCACAAAGAAGCCCGCTGTATTCTGGCGGTGCTGAGCCTTGTTGCAAAGTTTTTTTCACACATAAACAAAGGCCCCATGTGGGACCCTATGTCCTCCTCCCTCCTCATCCTCCTTCTTCTTTCTTCTCCCAATCCACTTTCACTTCTTCTCAAGTTGTTCGAGTAGTGGGTTGGCTTCAGACTCCGGGGTCTTGACACTGTCTGTCCTCACAATACAAGTGGGACGATGCCGGTTCAACATCAAGATCAGTTGTTGCCTTTCCTGTTTTAGCTCCTCAATTTGCGCCTTCAGTTCTGCATTCATGAGTTCCAAACGTTCAGATTCCTAGAGAACCCCAAACACAAAAAGAAGCAACTTTAATTGCGCATGAAGGGATTGTCCTCTGAATAAGACTAAGGGAGAGGGGGATAAAAGGGACTTGAAGCAAAATTCCTTTCACATATATTTATCTGCTATTGCTTATAGAGCCATAATTAGTGAGGCAACTAGGGCTTCCTCCCAGGGAGCTTAAATGTAAAAGTCTCTAATAGCATTTGTGTTTTTTCCTTTCTTTTCTTTCCTTCCTCCCTTTTCCCCTCCTTCTCTCTTTTCTTTCTTTCTTTCTTTTCTCTTTCTTTCTTTCTTTCTTTTCTCTTTCTTTCTTTTTTTCTTTCTCTCTTTCTTTCTTTCTTTCTTTCTTTCTTTCTTTCTTTCTTTCTTTCTTTCTTTCTTTCTTTCTTTCTTTCTTTCTTTCTTTCTTTCTTTCTTTCTTTCTTTCTTTCTTTCTTTCTTTCTTTCTTTCTTTCTTTCTTTCCTTCCTTCCTTCCTTCCTTCCTTCCTTCCTTCCTTCCTTCCTTCCTTCCTTCCTTCCTTCCTTCCTTCTTTAGGCAACTGGGATTAAATGACTTGTCTTGGGTCACACAACTAGTAAGCATCTGAGGCCAGATTTGAATTCAAGTCCTTCTGACTCTGGAGCTGATGCTACCCCTAAATCCATTATACCACTTAGGTATCCCTATGCTTAACACTTAACAATAACAATTAGTTAAAATAAGAAACTACCAGTTGTTTTCCCCTTCTAATAGCCTCACCCCAGATAAGATCCTCTTTGGTTTGACTTGATTTTGTTTCTTTCCAACTGGCAAATAGCAAACTGGGATCTTTTCCCAGGGCCCCAGTTTTCTCATCTGTAAAATGATAGGCTTAGGCTAGGATGGGCTTGACTTCCAAGGTCTCTTCCACATCTAAAATATGATTCTATGATTACAGCTTGAGGTCACTGCTCCATACCACCCAAATAACTGAATTTGTCTTTATAGACTGGTTTTGGGGTACATCTTATCTTCAGTCATCAGGATTGTTAATTACAGCTACTTTGCTGTCAGTCTCCTTCTGGCTGAAGAATTCAAGAACAGAATCTGAAGTAGACAATAAACTACCATTCTCTAGACATACAGTGCCCCAGTATATCACCAGGTGGTCATGGGATCAACAGTGATGAAACCTATATTGTAATCTTGCAACTAAACTGAGAAATACAAATGGAATGAGTTCATATTAACTAAAGTCAATTCAAAAAGCATTTATTAGGCACTTACTATATGCTGTACTAAGCACTAGAGATATAAAGAGAAACAAAACCAGTCCCTGCTCTCAAGGATCTCATGGTCTAATGGAGGAGATAACATGCAAACAATTATGTACAAAAGTTACACACAGGAAAAATGGCGGTGATCTCAGAGGGAAGGTGTTACCTTTAAAGGCAACTGAGAAAGGATTCAGGCAGAAGGGCTTTTAGCTGAGGCTTGAAGAAAGCCAGGGAATCCAGGAGGCAGAGGTGAGAGGGAAGGGAATTCCAGGCATAGGAGACAGTTAATAAAACTGCAGAGTTGAGATGGAGTATGAGCAACAGCAAGGAGGCCAGATTCACTGGATTATAGAATGCACAAAAGGGAGTAAGATATAAGAAGACTGGTAAGTAGAAAGGGATCAGGTTCAGAAGGGCTTTAAAAAGTCAAATTGGCTCCTGGGAGTGATAGGGAGCCACTGGAATTGATTGACTGATAAGATCAGATCTGCACCTTAGGAAGATCATTTTCAAAACTCCCAGTGAATTTAGAATCAGGGCAGCTAGGTGGTACAGTGGATAGAAATTTGTGATCCTAATTGCCTCAGTTTCCTTATTTGTAAAATGAGCTAAAGAAGGCAGTGGTAAATCACTCTAGTATCTTCACCAAGAAAACCCCCAAATGGGGTTATATAGAATCAGACATAGCTGGAAAATGACTTATATGCACCAGAAATATTTTTTTTCAGTGAAATCAGCTCTCGAGTACAATTCCCTATTTAAGACTGGTAAAGAAATGGCTCTAACATCTATGTGGCACAAGTGTATCATATCTAGACAGAGGAATATAGGTATTTATTAAGCATCTACTGAGTACCAGGAACTGTGGTAGTCTTTGGGATGCAAAAATAAAAATGAACAAGTCTCTGACCGTAAAAACCTGCATTGTATTATAAGATAACATGTATGCCCCAAAATATATGTAGATAAAAGTACACACACATTAACATACATACACACATTCTCTCTCTCTATACACACATATATATATGTATAGTGAGTGAATGTGTGTGTGTGTTGGTGTATGTGTATGGAGAGACACACACACACAACACACACACACATATATATTTATATAATAAGGGAAATAGATGTGTTTCTATAGCTCTGTTTATATATTCACACACATACACATAAATAAAAGGTAATTCTCAGGAAGAGGCAGCCATTGAATAGTGGATTGTGGATTGGACTCAGAATCAGGAAGTCCCAGGTAGAAGTACCTTCTTTGACACATATCAGTTGTGAAACTCTGAGCAAATCAATTAACTTCTTAGCACCCAAGACCCCTCTCTATGACTGTAAATTGCAGACTATGTGTCAATCTGCATCGGTAGAGAGAATTCCTCCCAGTCCAAAAATAAATAATCAGGGGTGGGGAAGAAAAAAGTACTAGAAGTATGTGTGTATGTGGCAGGTGGTGAGGGAAGTGGGGGTGGATTATGAAAAAAGAATAGATTTCAGAAGCACAATCTACTTCTGATGGGGAGGGTAAAACCCCCAAAGAGGTCCCTCTCCTCCTGACTTCCTGTGAACCAATTTCCTACAAACTAGCTAAAACTGGTGTTCAAAGGTTAAAAAGACTGGCCATCAATGCTGTAGCACATTGCTAAAATGAGAGTTAAGGTACCTCTATGTAGGTTCTACTAGACATATGACCAACCATGGGGCAATCAGTTCACCTGTTTGGGCTTAGTTTCCTCAGCTATCAAAAGAGGGGATTGGACTAGAACTTTGAGCAAAAACCAGATGACCATTTTTTTGAGGTATGTTGTAAAGTAGATTGTTGAAAAGGTCAGAATGATGGTTTCTGATATCCCTCCCAACCTGGAAAACCTACAACTCTATCATCAGCAAGGTCCTGGGAAAGAATTCTAAATTTTGTGCTCTATTCCTGTTTTCTGTGTTCCATAATTTTCTTTTTTTTTGGGGGGGGGGAGAAGGATGAGCAAAGCACTAGTTAAAATAGTGGTCATAAACATCAGTCTTCTTAGATTACCATTGCTTATTATTGCTGCCCTTTACCCTTCAAAATAACTTCTCATAGCTCTTCATTGCTTACAGGATAGAATCCAAAATTCTTAGAATGACATTCAAAGTTTTTCACAGTCTGGCTGTAAATTACTTTTCAAATGATAACTTCTTTATTATTACTACTGATTGAAAATAATGACAATAACAAGAGCATTTATTTAATGCTGCCTAATGTGTAGCAAAGCACTTTACAAATATTATCTTATTTGATCCTCACAACAACGCTTGTAATTTCACTCCTCCTTTTATAGATAAGGAAGCAGGCAAATAGAAGAAGCTGTGTCACATAGCTAGTGTCAAAGTCAGTATTTGAACTAAGGTCTCCTGACTTCATGTCCAACACTACTCACTGTGCTACTTAGATATTTCTAGCTGGCTTCTTCAGCCACATTGATCCCAACCCAGACACCAACCTTAGAATACGTCACCTTCTGTTTCTTTGTTAATACATTTTCAAGAGGGTGGCAAAATAGAAAGAGTACAGACAAAAGTGTTTAGCACAGGGTCTGACACATAATAGGTGCTTAATAAATGCTAATTGGCTAATCGATGGACTGGATTGGAATCAAGCAACTTGGTTTGTATCTTGTCTCAGTCACTTGACTAGCTTGAACAAGTCATTTTATTTCTCTGGATTCCAGTTTCCTTAAAAAATGAGGAGGGTTGCTAATTTATAGGAAACCAAACCATCCTCCAATTGATAAATGGTCAAGGGATATGAACAGACAATTCTCAGATGATGAAATTGAAACTATTTCCACTCATATGAAAGAGTGTTCCAAATCACTACTGATCAGAGAAATGCAAATTAAGACAACTCTGAGATACCACTGCACACCTGTCAGATTGGCTAAGATGACAGGAAAAGATAACGATGAATGTTGGAGGGGATGTGGGAAAACTGGGACACTAATACATTGTTGGTGGAGTTGTGAAAGAATCCAGCCATTCTGGAGAGCAATCTGGAATTATGCCCAAAATGTTATCAAAATATGCATACTCTTTGACCCAGCCATACTACTACTGGGCTTATATCCCAAGGAAATACTAAAGAGGGGAAAGGGACCTGTATGTGCCAAAATGTTTGTGGCAGCCCTTTTCATAGTGGCTAGAAACTGGAAGATGAATGGATGTCCATCAATTGGAGAATGGTTGGGTAAATTATGGTATATGAATGTTATGGAATATTATTGTTCTATAAGAAATGACCAGCAGGAGGAATACAGAGAGGCTTGGAGAGACTTACATCAACTGATGCTAAGTGAAATGAATAGAATCAGAAGATCATTATACACTTCAACAATGATACTGTATGAGGATGTATTCTGATGGAAGTGGAAATCTTCAACATAAAGAAGATCCAACTCACTTCCAGTTGATCAATGATGGACAGAGGTAGCTACACCCAGAGAAGGAACACTGGGAAGTGAATGTAAATTGTTAGCACTACTGTCTATCTACCCAGGTTACTTATACCTTCGGAAGCTAATAATTAATGTGCAACAAGAAAATGGTATTTATACACATATATTGTATCTAGGTTATATTGTAACACATGTAAAATGTATGGGATTACCTGCCATCGGGGGGAGGGAGTGGAGGGAGGGAGGGGATAATTTGGAAAAATGAATAATAAATAAATAAATAAACAAACAAACAAACAAATAAATAAATAAATGAGGAGGGTTGGACTAGAAAAATTTGACCCTTAAAACTCTGACCTTGAGTCCTTTATATTTCTACTCTCCCTTCCTTCTACTGGAATCATATAAATTCTTTGAGTTCCTCCTCTATGAAATCTCCCCAATGATCCCAACCTAAAGCTGTCTTACCTTCCTCTGCTCTCATAGCCTATTACTCATCTGATACTTACAGAATGACTTATATAAAACTTTTCCATTTAGATGTACATACACTGGCTGTAAATTCAATTAGAATACAAGCTCCATAATAGCAAAAACTGGATCTAATATTTTATCTACCTGTGTTGCTTAGCACCCTTCATGCTATGTGTACTGCTCAATAAATATTTGTTAATTAATCATTTGATTAGTTGTGTTTAAATGTGTGTGTGTATATGTGTGTTAAAGATTGGTTATTCCCATTTCACTTAGGCTGGAAATTCAGAGACTACTCTCAAGTCCCATCTCACTATTTAAAAAAAAATTTCCCCAATCTCACTATTAATTAACTTTTGACTTGCTTTGTTGCCAACCTGGCCTGATTTGTCCCACGTTAGGCAGCCTGGTGGTCTCCCACTCCCACTCCCATCCCTCTTGCTCCTGGAAGCTCATCATTCTGATGTCAAACTTAGTGAGGACACCTGATTGACACTGTACACTGCAGCTCAGAACTTGAAGCAGTCCTCCAGCCTCAACCTCCCTGGCGGCTGAGGTTACCAATATACCATAGGACATCCCCCCATTTTATGGGACAGAGGCACCGAGGGAGTGACATTGTCATAATTATTGGCCATCACCTACCAAGTTGGGATTCACAACCAAGGGGCCAAATATAATCAAATGGTTGGCCTAGAGGAAACTCAAGGTTCTGGGGGTATCATCCCTTTAATCCAGAGAGGAGGACAGAGAAAAAGTGATTAGCTGACTCATCAGCCAAAATGAAAAGTAACTAGTGAACATAAATGACATTTCCTAGAGATTTTTCTTTTGGATTAACAGAGAAACAAAGGGTTTTCCTGTAAGAAAAAAAGGACAGAACCATAGGACAGGAAAAAGTATTGTGTAGATGATGTTTTTTAGAGTTCTTTTGGCACCAAGCAGGAGTGAACATAATATATAATAAATGAGTCACCCAGGAGAAATCATAATGGCACTGTGGGAAGGGTAGAGAAGTTCATGGGGACAGCAAGATTTAGATGTTTGAGAAGAACTGCTCTCACTTTTTGACAGGCATTAATAAAGCAATCTCCTTGGGTCCAATTGGATAAATTTAAACTGGGACATCAGGGGTTTCACTTTAAATGACAGCCATGTGACAAAGGGGTAAGTTATCGCTCAATGGAGGAATGCTCTGAAAAGAAGTTGTTTTGTCAGGATCCCCAAAGAAGACTAAGAAAGACCGGAGAGGCGGTGGGTGAGATCTCTGCTACCGGACAAGCCTGAGACTAGTGAGCTCAGGAATTATGAGCTCCAATGGCTGAAGCCACTTGGTACCCTCCCTAAGTCCGGCACTAATATGTCGAGATCCTGGAATGGGGCAGGGAAAAGGCACCAGGCTGCCTAGGAAGTGGCCATCTGGTACAGATCAGAAATGGAAGCCAAAGCTCCTGTACTGATCGGCAGAGAGACTGGATCGGAGAGTGGCTTCTGTGATTTCTGCTTGGACAAGGTAGAAAGAGAGGAGAAGGAAAGGAGGGAGAAAGAGAAAGGGGAAAGGCAGGGAGAAGAGGTGGAAAGAGAGGGAGAGGAGAAAAGAGGAAGAGGAAGAAGAGAAAGAAGAGCAACAGAAGACTTTCAATAAGTACTAGACTAACTCAAAGGGTTAATAAATACCCAGCAACAATAACAGGAATAGCAAAAAAAAAAAAGTAAACAAAGTAGATTCTTATTGTCTGGGAATGACTACAAATGATGTAATGGAATATCATTGAACCATGAAATACTCTGACTAGAATAACATTTAGTTAAGATGATGAAAGATCTTGGAGAAGTTCAGCTCTCTCCTGTACAAACTTAATATCAAATAAAGGATCCAGCTAGAAGAAGGAACTGAAAAGAAACAGAAAATCCCCCATCTAGTGTAAAATTGTACAAAAAGCTGGAAGCCAGGGAGTATCTGTCAAGTTTGTACGCATGAGAGGGAGAAAAGAGAAGCTATGAATATGAAGAAGTCAGAGAAACATGGGAAGAAATGCAAGCTGATAAGAGAGAAATACAGAGCCACAAAAGGAACATCATGATTGCAATAATGTAAGTAGGCGCTAGGTGGCACCATAGTGCACAGAGTACCAGACTTGGACCGAGACCTCTCATCATCCTGAATTCAAATCTGTCCTCAGACACTTACTGTGTGACTCTGGGCAAGTTACTTAACACTATTTACCTCAGTTTGTTTATCTGCAAAATGAGATGAAGAAGGAAATAGCAAACCACTTCAGGGGGCCCAGAACACCCCAATGGGTCACGAAGAGTAGAAAACAACTGAAAAACAACACAGCAATGTAATGAAAAGTAGCTGGAGACTGAGTATGAAACACTGGACACAGCATCCGACTCAGCTGCTGCATTAGCTAGTTCTGCTGAACTGCTTTTTCTTTTATTCTTATATTTCTTATCTTATTTTCTTTAATCTCATATTCCTTTTATTTTAATCTTTTACTTATGTATTAATTATATTATTATATTAATTACATATTATGTATATTTACTTTATCCTTATTATTTTTCTATTGAGGCCGTTCTCAGTGAAGCAAAGGAGAAAGAATACATTCAGAAGTGAAGATGATGCAAAAACAAAAAGATATCAAAAATTAAAATATAAAACAAGATGTCACCATAGACCATTCAGTTTGTCCAGGGGGCAGATAAGAGGATGGGGTGAATCTGATATAATCAAAGAGCACTCACCAGTCAGGGCTCATTGTCAAAGACAATAAACAACAGCATTGTGGCAAAGTCGTTGGATTTGTGATAATAGAAATGAAAGTCCAAAGAGTCACTCTTTTTTATTTATTTTATTTTCCTGAGGCTGGGATTAAGTGACTTGCCCAGGGTCACACAGCTGGGGTTAAGTGACTTGCCCAGGGTCACACAGCTGGGGTTAAGTGACTTGCCCGGGGTCACACAGCTAGGAAGTGTTAAGTGTCTGAGACCAGATTTGAACTCGGGTCCTCCTGAATTCAAGGCTGGTGCTCTCTCCACTGCGCCACCTAGCTGCCCCTCATTTTTCTTCTTAGACTGGGAAGAGGACAAGATGGGGTAAGTGAAAGAATTGAGTCAAATCACTTCTTTTTGTTATGGTAATACCAAATGACCACTTTGATTAAATTTTTCTTACTATGTAGATGCAGTTTTAAATGAATACTCAACAATTCTTAAGACTTCAAAAAATGAAGGGTTCCCACAAAGAAGAACTATCTGGGGCTCCTATACAGCCAGATCACTCTGTTGTCTGAGAGATAGGGAAGGCCAGGTGTCACCCTGGGCACAGAGAAAAACAGTAAGCAGTGTGAAAAGAAAGGGCGATTTCCCTTTTCTCCTTAAGATAGACAGGGATTGCAGATGTCCAACATATGCTGATAGGCAGAGTTGCTTTGTCAGTAACTATTTTCCTTTGTTGAAAGGGAAAGTTCTAATGGGGGAGAGGAAAATTTATCAGGAAATAT